>NC_046155.1:113689413-113974413 GCF_011064425.1 Rattus rattus | reverse complement strand
GAACAAATATCATAGGTATATAGTAATTTTAATATATATTATATAACCAACAGAATAGCTACAAAAGAATTAAATATATTAAATCTATTTTATAACTTAATAATGAAATGAAATTACTATAATACTGAAGTAAATGTCATTGCATATATTAAAAAGAATAAGCATTATATATTATGTAGTTTTTTAATTGGACTTTTTTTTTGAAGATTTATTTATTTTATGTAATGAGTACACTGTCGCTCTCTTCAGACACACCAGAAGAGGGCATCAGATGCCATTACAGATGGTTGTGAACTATCAAGTAGTTGCTGGCAATTGAACTCAGGACCTCTGGAAAACAGTGCTAAGCCATCTCTCTAGCTCAGACTTTATACTTTTTACTAAAATATCATAGACTGTTTCTGAGAAGAAGAAAATGACTACTGGTAAATTTTGCAACTTTTCTATTTTTTTAATTAACAAGTGTCTATATGTAGTTAAATCATTTTAAATTTTTTATGCCTTAAGTGCAATTGAAACTAATCTTTGTTCTTGAAACTCCTACATAATGTCATCCTACAGTCTGTTGTTTAAGGTGAACATGGGGTTCAAAGCCACTTCAGGAATACATGTTAACATTTCTACTTAATAGTCTACTGTAGGCTTCATAGGAACAATGCCTACTTGCTGGGCACCCGTTGCCCTGCCCATCATTGTGCTGAATACTTAAGGAGCAATCTACTGTGTGATCACAGCCTCACAAGATATAATTGATCTGAGGTAAAAAAATCAATAGAGAGCTGTAGATGATATCTTCAAATACAAGTATCATTTATTTACAGGAATTCTAGCAATTCAGGGAATAGATGATTTCACATTGAATAGAAACTTTAGAAAAGATTTGGCTTCAAAGACAAAGTGATTAGATTTTTTTTTTGGCTTATTTTTCTGCTTACATAGATTTTACAGGAAAAGGGCCGATTACTTCATGGGATTTTGTAAGGTTTTGTTTAGCCATAGAATTTTCAAATATATTTTGAATGCCCAATAACTTTCATATTTTAAGTTTCACTGCATATTTAAGTTACTGATACATATTGTTTATGTTTATGAATAGTGATATGGATTTTGATACACATATACATTCTCAATTGATTAAATCAGGTTTTCCAAAGTCCATCACATATTCACCTCAAATGTATGTCTGGCTTCTGAATCTCTGTATCTTTATGGAACAAATGCCAAATTATAAAAATGCTCATTCTGATGTGACAAAACCTTCATTGCCATTTACTTTCTCTTTCTTGAGATCACAAATTCGTTTCATTACAACTTTAACCCAGGGATTTAAAAGTCTATAATTCCATATTTCATCCCTATTTTATTTCCATTTATATCTTATGTGGCAATTTTCAAAACACATCATCATTTCAATTTTTCTCATTGGACATATAAATTAATATTGACTAAATGTTTATCTTCTTCTCTGTGTGTAGTGTGTGTGTGTGTGTGTTTGTCTGTGTGTGTGTGTCTGTGTGTGTGTGTGTAGTGTGTGTGTGTGTAGTGTGTGTGTGTGTGTGTGTGTGTGTGTGTGTTGTACAGGGGATTACCCCCCAGACTTCAAGCATTTACACTCTCACTGAGCTGTCTCAGCAGCCCACGAATATTTGTTTTATCAAGTTTTCCCAGGAAGCCTATAGTTGCTTTTTATTCATTTCATGGCTTGACAGAGAATACAGTGGCACAACTGAGGACCAGTGAGTTGGCTCAGTGAGTAAAGGCTCAAGGTGCCAGGGGTGACAACCTGAGTTTGTTCTCCAGAATCCACGCTGGGGATAAGAAATACTAAATCTTGTCAATTGTCCTATAACCTCCTCATGATATATATATATATATATATATATATATATATATATATATATATATATATGGATGCATATGTGCATGTGTACATGGGTGCACACACACAAATAAAAATGTAGGAAAGAAGGAAGGGAGGAAGGAAGAAAGGAAAGAAAGAAAGATTCAGGAATCAGAATATAGTAAGATAATACACAGTGAGACACCATTGTAAAGAGTCCTCATTTTAAGCTTTTTATGTGGCTGTATTTACAAAGAGATTGAAAAGCAAACAGCTTTGGGACATGGTGGATATGTAAAAATTGTTTTCATATGAGCAACACACTTTTGATGCCTGGTATTTTCATTTACTATTCCTCCATGAATCATGATGTCTGTTTTATCTAGTCTTATCTTGATCAATTATGATCCCTGTGTTTTTTCTTTAAACTTGAAGATGTATAGCAAAGAAGTTATTGTCACAGTGTTTATTGAAGTGATAATTTGTAAGTTGATTTATGAATGCCTAAAGGAAGTTAAACTTGCCCAATTCAAAATACATCAAGAAACTAGAATATGTTTTCTTCTACCTGAGAGCCATGGAATTTGTTTGGAAAACTAAACACTTTTACTCTACATTTTAGTAAATAATTTAGGATATTTTATTTCTTCTGAATTGATCACACACAAATACTTTGTATAAAATGCTATGTAAAGTCAACAAGAAGAAAGAAACAATTGCTTCTCTTTACCCATTCCATTTTTTGACTGAGTCTCTTTTCCATCTCCTTGTTTTTATCCAATTTAACTTTAGTGGCTTGTTGAAGTATCAAACCAATTTAGACACTCACCCTCCTGGCTGTATCAGTCTTAACCGGACCCCATCTCAGAATATGTCCGTAGCAGACTACGTCTCAGAACATTTTCATGGATCTTTGCCTGGAGGGTTTTCAAAATTAGAAGATCATTACCAGAAAACACTGGTGAAGATTTGCCTGGAAGAACCCAAGTTCCAAGCTCATTTCCCACAGGTCAGATTAATTCTGTGTCTGAGATCTGCCAAGTCTGTGGTTTCATGTGACTGTCTGACATTGCATTCCAACATGTCTCTGAACTTGTGTTTCCAGGTACCGGGGAATATTTCAGGATGTTTAGACAGCAGATTACTATATTTGTGTGTGTGTGTGTGTGTGTGTGTGTGTGTGTGTGTGTGTATGACAGATTTATAATACTCAAAGGCAAAAAATATACATAAAAAATATCTAATTATACAGTTTTATTTCAGTACATTCTTCCTAGTGGTTGCTTTCAGAGAGACCACAAATATCTATTCTAAAGCTATTAAGACACACAGTTTAAATTAAAAACCTGTAAATAAATCCTACTAATTGTTATAATATACCATTACAATATGATATTATAAATAATACATGGTGAAGTTGATTAGTTAAATGTTTACTATAATCTTCTTGGCACTATGCCAGACTGCTCTGTATGCAGGCTTCTTTCAGTAGCCACAATTAACCTTTGAAGCAATCACACAATTATCTGATCAAGACATTGAGTTTAAACATGTAACCTGATGAAAGTTTGTAACAAGCGGTGGACAAGAAGTGTGTATATGTAGGTCTTTAGCTGAAATACTGCTCTTGGAAAGCTCTTCAACTACTCCACAAATACTTCAGTAACTTCCTCCCTACCTCGTGTCTACCCTTGTCTGAGGTAACTGCCAATGTCTATCTGAAGCCCACTATTCTGCATCTGAAACAGAAGAAGGGAAATTCTACTTTAAAGAGAGAAGATAGAGAAGCATCAAAGCTAGAATAAATTTTTAAATGACTTTGGAATTACCTGGTCAGTTTTCTGAGTGTCATATGATGATGGATATTACGTAAGGTAAATATGGCAAGTTCCATTGTCCTGATGTGGATCTTAATCATCTAGAAGTAACTGACCCACAGTCCCAAGGTCACTTCATTGTAGAACTTATCCCATCCTACCTGTCTTCAGAGTGTCATGTTTATTGTCACAGTCTACAGAGCAGAAGCTAACTGCCTTCACTGAATGAACAGTGTCTGTTAAAACTCTGTAAAGAAGTTTTCTGCAAAAGTCCATTAAAATACGACTGAAGGTCCCATGAGCTAGCAGACGCCTGTAAGCCTATGTAACTAAGGGTTGGAGGCAGGAGACTATCAAGTCCTAAAGCAAATTGTACTGGCACAATGAAGCTTTGTCTCAGGTAAACACCAGAGCAAACATCTTTATCAATACATTGCAATTCAGTTGACTGCTTTAAAAAGAAGAAGCTACAGTGGGCAGTCATAGGGGAAAGACTGTTTTCATAGGCATCAAAACTGTCACTTCTTAGAAAAGTGTAATTTTGAACTTAGTATATTATTAAAAACTTGTAATACAAACATGCTCTCTGCATCCTATTTTCAAAGGTACCTTCAGAGCGTCATGTCCATTGTCTTACATTTGACGTCATGCATATAATAAACCTGATATATGTCTGTACATCTAAGTTATATTCATTAACAATCTATGGCATTGCTTTTACTAAACCTTGAAATTATTTTATTTTTCTAAATAATCGTCAGATAAGTATAATGCATTAACTTCTCTTTATTATGCAGCAAGTTCTAGTATGTCCCCAAACCAAACTTCAGTGTGCAGATGATTGTAGGAAGAAATGTTTACATAGTAATTGTAGTTTTCACTAGCATATAGACTTGAGATTAGGGCCCCATATTAATTTTTCTTTTATAATTTCATTTTGATTGAATAAATTGCTGAGAGCTTTAGCCATATTGTCTTTACCAATACCTTACTATTTAACATATAAATTGAAGTATTATTGCTCAATTCTTAATTCAGTCATGCATTACATGAAGCATACTTTTGAAAAACTTCCCTTAGACCTGGATTTGGATTTCTGGACCTTTATGCCTATACTGTGCTGAGAGGCTTTACCGATGCATCCGGAGCAACAAACCTGTCACCATTATCTCAGTAATCAATCATCCCTCAGATGTCATGGAACTCCGTATGATCAAAGAAAACTTTAAAGCAAGACCTGGCCAGGTGAGCCGGTTGTTAGTGACTTTGAAAATATCCCTTATCCTTAGGAAATTTTTGAAAGTTAGTAGACAGATTTATTGGAATAGTTGTATTGCTCTTTTGATCATTTAAAACATTATCTGTTTGTTGCTTTTTTAGTATATTATTCTACATTGTCCCAGTGTATCAGCATTAGAAAACCACCCATTTACTCTCACAATGGTAAGACCTACATTTCTTGAATTTTAAAAACATTTTAGATTGCAGAACATCTTTGTGTATGTGTATGTATGTGTGCACATGGACATATGTATTTGCTTATCCCTGTGTATATACATGTCTGTGCACACACATATGTGTGTCTGTACATACACATATCTAAATATATGTGTCTATGTGAGTCACATGTGTGTATTTGTGTGTGTGTTTTACTTCTTTCTCAAAGTATTAGATAACCATAGTTCCTTCATGTTTTAGCTTTTCTTTTTCAAACAAATGTAATTTTCTATTCAGAGACTTTGTGAGTATTGGTTTTCCATTATTTTAGGATTCCTGACTATTCAGTACATAATGTGCTTATTTAAAACTTATTAAAGTTTATTGCTTTAAAGCATGGAACATTTTAAATTTCACTTCTCCATATAAGAGTAATGGGCTTGGGAATGTTGGATGGTCGAGTCCTTTCCTAGGATGCATGAGACCCTGTCAGGTTCCATCCTTAGAACCCTGTACACTGTGCACTATGTGTGGAAATCAAATATGCCCAGTTTTCACTAAAGAGTTGGAATAAGGAAGGAGGGATACTGTGGGTGATGTAGAAGCATTAAAAATACAGATAGTGGTAGGAGAAGATGAAACACAATTTAGCTGGTAACTTTATATTTGAGGAAAACAAAGTTGGATAAATAAAATTTGACAAATAACATAGATGACTGCATAATGCTATCACGAAATATGCTTAAACCTGCATAGTAGAATCATAAAATATTTTAGCCCAATACATACTAAAATTTTACATCATATACTTAGAGCAAATTACCAAAGATCAAAAATGAATGCATATTTCATTCCAGCATACATGTATTTTGACCATGTGTACCAGTATTGCCCTTCCTTTCACACCCCGCATTCTTTCCTCCTGAACTCTTTCATGACATATACAGATGATTTTATATTCTGGGTAAAATCTAGGATTTAAGTTTGAGAGAAATATCCAATGTGCTTCTTCCTGCATCTGAGTGCTTAATCTGCTGAGCTCTGGCTGGTCATCTTGTTGTAGTGTAGGTGAGGCATTACATCATACAGGTGACATTACATCATACAGGTGACATTACATCATACAGGTGAGTATACAGTGAGCTTGTGATCTCAATCTGCTTCCAAAGCAGGAGGTGTATAAGCCTATAGCAGGTTTTACAAGTTAGATTTCTCCTGATTCAAAAACATAAGATAAAATAGAAGGATTTTTGTTTTTCATTTTCATCTCCTTTTCTCCATAATTTGACATAGATAATTCCAGATCTTTCTTCATTTACTTCGGCATATGCAAATTCCTGGGATTTGCTCTTTGGGTTATATGCTTCTCTTACTACTCACTTCATTCAAAACTATACCATGAACATTTCTGTCCTACTACTGTGTATGTGCCTTGTTCTTTTCAATGCCTATGTAATATTCTATGCTTAGGAAATGCTGTTTGTTTAATATTCCCGTAAGTACTGATGCTTAGTTCTTATTTCTCTGATAAAGATAAGAATAAAGTCCATACCCCTAATGTATATACAAAAAGTAAATTTAAACACATTAGGGAGGCAAAAAGAAAAATCAATAATATTAAATGATTATGTTTGGGGCTAGGGTTGTGGGAGTGACTCTTAAATTACATGTATTAGATTTAAAATCCACAACCAATGGGTGTGCTGTTTTACTTTTTGGGACATATGGCTCTCTATGTACTATGATGATTAAATCAGTTCTCAATAATAATAGATTTGTAGGAGTTGAGCAAGCTGCAAGTACAGCATAAAACATAGTCACGTAAGTACAGAAAGTATCAGGTGTGTATACAACACCATTGTGACCCTAATTTTCAGTTTGAGTTTATGCCCTGAAATCACCTGAATAAACACAGTTTTGCCAAATCATTCTATACTTAAAGAATAAAAGAACCAACAAGCTTGTATCAACTTGTTAGAATAAAATCAGAGGCCATATTTTAAACAGGTTTTCTGAAGAAAAAAAATGATGCTTTTTTCCTTATTTACTTCACGTTTTGTGTTTTGTCTACCTCAGTGAATCTTGTGTATCTAGTGAGATAATGAGCTCTGTTTAGGTCTGTCAGAAAAGACGGCAGCTCTGGCCCGGCCCAGTATACATCTACACTTCCATTCTGTGTGGTGATGGTGACAGTTACTCTGAATACTCTTTCATCTGCTGCGATACAGGCTTTGACTACTTTGAAAGGGAAACATTTGTCTTGAGGAATAGCGAATACTCAGCTACTCACATGGAATGTAAAATTGGACTCTTAGAGTCCTCAGGACACAGTTCTTATCAGAAATCAGGTTGCTGTGTCATGCCCATTAGTCCTCTGGAGTTTCTCAGGTTTCACCAGGACGGAAATGTATGTGGTTAACAAATATTTGACTGTAGCAAAAATAAAATTACATCTAAATCATGTCTGCTTCTGACAGTTTTAAGGTACATTTTCATTTCTCAGCTTTCACACATGCATAAACATGAAGCTCTTATCAGAAAAAAGTAGAAGTTAAAAAGAGAGAAAACGCACAAGTAGCTTTATAAAGTTTACAAGATCAGATGTACTGTTTATAATCTTTATAAATTTCCTTCAGAATATCTGAGAATTTATTTTTAAAATTTGTTTGATCAACATAGTATTAAACTGAGAACATAGATAATAAGAAATGAAGCAATTTATTGGATGCCAATTACAAAGTTTGGAGAGTATTTTTTTTTCATAAAAAGATTCTCCAACATGTTCCAAATGGAGAAAATAGCATAACATTCCACTAAGCATCAACTGGCTTCAGAAAAAAAAAAGCTATCCCACCTTTTAGAATTAGTACTTTACTAAAAAGTTTTATGTTGTCTCAAAAATAATAACAAGACTTTCCCCCTGACATATAAAGAGTGGAGGCTTTCAGGTCAAACATCTCACTTCTCTACAGCTTCTTTCTCAAGCCAAAATGAGAAACACACACACACACACACACACACACACACACACACACACACACACACACACACACACACACAAATCAGAGTTCATAAACCAGAAGAGCCTTCAGCTTGCCCACGACCTTGAGTCAGCTGCATTTTAAAATATAATTCAGATCAGCATTCCTCTGAGATAGCTCAGTATGATGTATTTATAATATTGAACCCAAAATATATTCTTGAAGCTTTTGCTCTTTAAGAAACTAGTCTTGTTTCTATATTTTGGGAGTCCTAGATTTGGGGATGTTTATTCTATAATTTCATTGACATAAATTTTCAACGCCTATAGTTTTAATCTCAGCCCTATGATTGATGATGTTCATTTTCATGATAGCGCTCAGAGTCCTGGGAAATTGTGGTTAGGCCTTTTTATTTATTACATTCCTGTATTGATGTTTGAATGCATCAATTTTTCTACTTTGATTTTCTTCCTTCACGTTCATTCGCTCTTCTACTTGGTTGAGACTGTTGTGAAGTTTTCATTAATTTTTAAAAATTTTATTCACTTGATATTTCACTGCCAGAATTTCTGTTTTCACTTTCCCCCAATTTAACTATCGTACTGAATTTGTCTGCCATGATGTATACTTTCTCATGTATAGTGACAATTTTCTCATCTGCCCTCTGGCTTACTATTCTATGTTGTTGGCTATCTAGTCCAGGTCTTCTGTTGTTTTCCTTTCTTCTTGTCTCTGCTTATTTCAATTATTTCTGTGGCCAATGAACACTGTCGTAAGTAATTTTTTTACATATTTCTCATTGTAGCATCTTTGAATTCAGAATTAGCATGGTATGATGTTTCATAGGAGGCATGTATCCTTGTTTCTTTGTGTCATTTTGTGTCCTTTTGTTGCCATTTAGTATCAATTGTTTGGAAATCTCTTCCATTTGGTTTTAGGGAGCTTCTCAATGATCAACATATTATTTTGTCTAAAAAAATTAGTGTGTGGTGTGTGTGTGTGTGTGTGTGTGTGTGTGTGTGTGTGTGTGTGTGTGTGTAAAACCTCTGTATGGATATGAACATATGTGTGTAGGTGCCTGCAAAAAACAGATGATTTTGAGCCACCTCATATTGGTGCTGGGAACTGAACACTGGTCTTCTGCCAATATAACCAGTGCTCTTAAATAAGAACCATGTTTGTAACATAGCAGCCTATTCTGGAGAGTTCAGTCCCTAGTACATTCAGAAAGGAAAGAAAAAAAAAAAAAAAAAACAAAAACAGTTGTAATAGCAACTCAGTTCAAGCAGTATGTTGAAACATACTTAAAATTAATTAGCTTTCCCTAATCCATAATAGAATCTATTACCCACAGTACAACAATAAAAAATAAATAAATAAAGCAAATATTATATACAGCATGCTATGAAATTCAAAGAATTAGGATAAATGTAAGGGTAACCGAAGGAGCTGAGATTGAAGAAAATGTAGGAGAAACAAGGTTAAATAAAGGAAAAACAGAATATTTGAGGTTATTGAAGAGAAGAAAAATACAATAAAATAGCACGATATGAAAGAATTCATAAAGAAAATTAGACAAATGTAAAAAGAAAAAATGGGGGGAAGGTTGGAGAGATTGGTCAGTGGCTGCTATTCCAGGGGTCCCTAGTGCAATTCCTAGCTATCTTATGGTTGGTCACACCTGCAATGGGGTATACTTTTCTATTATAGTGTGAACAAAGACAAAACACTCATATACATAAAATAAATGAATCTTTTTTAAAAATAGAAAAGAATAAAATAGAAGCATAAATCTTCAAAAATTAAGATCAAGAGAGATAATGCATGATGTTGACTTGTTGGGAATTGTGTTAAGGACAGCATCTCATAAGGCTTGACAGACAAGAAGGTATCTAGAATTTGAACAGTATGGTAGAATAACAGAAGAGATCTCAAAATGGCTGACAAGAGCTCTTCAGATGAGGTGTTATTTCACAGTTGTCTTTATCAAGGGCCCAAAGCTTTTATCGCCCAGTCGACTTGTCCTTGAATTTTAGATGCCTCCAAGGCAAAGAACTTGGTTGAAGATGGAATTTTGAGTGAATATCAGTTTCTGGGGAAAGTCCCAGTAGAAAGCCAGTTATAGGTAGCCATCTCCACTGCTGGAAGGCTTTCTGAGTGTTTTGGTTGTAAATTTTGAGAAGAACTGAAAGGTGAAGGGTCTGAAACTAGAACATGTCAATAACAAATTTCATGTCAAAGCAGTATTTTTTGCAAGGGATTTTTTAGAACTTGAAATTAAACATATAAATCTAATTTACTAATATATTTAAGTTTCAAAATCCAAGTTAGATTTTAAGAACAAAAAATGTAAATTGTTGAAGGGACAAAAGTCATTAAACAGTGTAATTGATGATAAAAGCTAGAACCAGAACAAAATTTTCATGATATTTTTTCCCTTTAGACATTTATTGATTTAATAGGTAAATAGAATTTACACTTTGTTCCTATGATACTCAATGATTACCACCTGTGTTCTATAATGATCAACTGTTTCATTTCTTTTTTCCAAAAGCACGAATCATGTTGCTTGTTTTCCAATTTAAAAAACAAAATTAAAATTGAGTTTTAAAAAGGCAAGACTTAAGAAAGCATAAGATGTCATACTTATTACAAAATTCAGCATCTCTTAATTTTTCACTGTTATAGATGTTTTTGTCCCTCGGATATTTCCATAAATTCTCGATTATAGGAATAATGCACAATCTTTCTTGTCAGAATTAGCCTGTTGAAGCTTGTGTAAATACCTCCATGTCCTTCTAGTATTATTTTTGCTCAGAAATAAGTATGCTTTTCTGACATCTGTAGTTTCAGTTGTGTGATTCATTATTTTGAAGCTTGAATAACTCAATTTCGTATTTGTTTCCATGAGTCAGAACTTAGTGGTTCTCCTGTTTTTGTCTGCACTTTCACATAGCATGACTGCTATTTCATTATTTTTAGATTTCAAGGTTTTAATGTTTCACTTACTCTAGAGAGGTGTTGTTTTTGTTTTTGTTTTTTAGATTTAAAGAGAACAAGACAAATTTATACAGTTGTTATCTATTAAATTTTATGTTATTAAATGTAAGTAGTAATTCTTTGTTAACTACTTTGATCTTTGGTCTTGATCCCTTCTACTTAGCTCTTAAAACTTGCCTTATTCTTATTTTTCACAGATCTTTCGCTCTAGAAACTCAGATGGAGGAGAAGGTAGATTGCCAGGCTCGATCTGTCATTATGTATTCTAGGCACAGTGCTGAAAACCACACACAGTGATTAGTATCCACACAACCCAACAAAATGTTTGAGGTTTCTGAGAATTAAACATCACCTAACTCCTGTACTCTGGCTGTCTTCCAGGAGGAAAGCAATGTTTCCTCAGAGGCTAATGAGAGCCTCTGTGAGAAATGGGAGCTAAATAAAGCAGCATGCTCAAAACAAATAGACTGGTTAATCGTAATTCGATTTATTCAATCAATAGTTTTTGATATTTCTTTCACCTCCTGGTTTCAAGGAGAAAATGATGAAGACACCCCGTTCCTGACTCATCCCTTCTGACTAGTGCTACAGCTCATCAGATTTCCCTCTTTTTCTCTGTTACTTAACCTTGGGTTTGGCCACAGCAAGCCATGAAAATGCTTCCAAGATTCACCATGCCCTCTTACTGGTAGATGCGGTGAGCAATTCCCAGTGAACAAAGGTCTTTAAGGATAAGCATTTTTTTCACGCTGCTGTTCAAATTATTGAAACACTTTTTTTATAGTTTCGGTTTTGGTTCCAAGACATCTGTTTATCTGGCTTTGCTCATTTTTTTTGACACTTTTGATTCAGTCTTGTTTCTTTTAATTCTCTTTAAATTCCCATGAGCTCTGAATGCCAAAAGTTACTATTATCAGTTACCTAAACCTCTATTATGTTACTGCTGTGCACATTTCTCTGGGGACCCACCTGTGATTCCAGATCTGAAATTCCAATTCATGTCAGTAAGTGTTTCTCAGACACTTAGAGCATTTCCCCTTTTCCTTGTTTGACTCTGGTTACATTAGCAGAAGCAGGGAGAGCAGTTAGGAGTATGTTCCATCCAGTGTAGGTAGGATGACAACTTTGATCATGGTGGTGACCCTGGACATGATAAGAAGTGTCAACTCCTGAATCCGTTCCAAAGTTTGAATGGTCAAGACTGGTTTTTCTCCTGCAATTAGATTATAAATGTGTAGAATTAAGGGTTCATACCTATGTTTCTGGCCTCAAGAGTTAAGAGTTCTAGTAACTAAAAGAGGAAAGCCTGGATTAGGGTCCAGGTTGTGAATCTCCGTTTCAATCATATGTTTTGGATATAACATGCAGTGTGCTTACATTTTTTATTCAATAAATGAGTGGTATTTTACTCTTTGCTTTCACTGTCCCATAGGTCCAGACTCAGAACCCTGTGTGTTTTGTTTCTGCTTGCCTTTGAGTTTGTGGAGGGGTACTTGTCATATTTTAGTCAGGCTAAAGTAAATCTTGGGAGGGAAAAACTCATATACAAATATAGATAGGAACTTTTAGACATTTTTTGACCTCTAGCTCTTGTTCTCCCTGCTTCTGAGAGCTGAAATTCTCCTGAGTTCTGATGAAAGATGGAATTTGTTTTCCTGGTGCTCCCTTCTTATATACAGGAGGATTTTAGCT
This sequence comes from Rattus rattus, assembly GCF_011064425.1. Classification (NCBI taxonomy): domain Eukaryota; kingdom Metazoa; phylum Chordata; class Mammalia; order Rodentia; family Muridae; genus Rattus; species Rattus rattus. Next base: position 113,961,646 of record NC_046155.1, on the reverse strand, counting down.
TCAGATATTTCCTTGTTCATTTTCAAACCATCATCTCACCACATTCTTTCAAATATTTGTCTAATATTTTCTTCTGTTTTAATTAATTATTTTACTTATTTACAACCTAAATGAGCTTGTGCAGTCTGGTCCGAGGCCCGTGGCAATTATTTTCCAATTGTGCATATTACTCGCTTTTTTCCTCAGCCTTTTCATTTGAATCTTTTGTAACCTTAAGCTGGTCATTTTTGCGTTTGTTTTCATATTACACTTCTTTAATACTTATTTATTTTAGATGTAGGAGTGTTTTGCCTACATGGATGTTTGTGAACTACATGAGAGCCTGGTACCCATAAAGATCAGAAAAGATGCCTCAGATTCCCTAAATTGGAGTTCCAGATGGTTGTGAGCTACCATGTCTGTTGGGAACTGAACCCACATCCTCTGAGTGAGCCGCAAGGGTTTTTAAACACTAGGCCACCTCTCCAAGCCCTATGTGTTAGTATAAGGAACAAAAGATAAAACTGGGCTTTTCATCTATGTTATCAAAATAATCAACTTACATATTTTGTGTTTAATAACGAGTATAAATATATGGATATGCACTGTTTTATTCTATTTATGTTCAAGTAGACAGTAACATTTTATATGTACAAAAATATTTATCTCACCATGTTGCATTCATGTGCGGGACTCAGTGCTCTTACCTCACCGTCCTTTCTCATGCTTTTTAAATATTCCTCATTTGGGAAATTATATGAACTCCTATCACAGCATCTGGAATATTTCGAAACTCCAATAAATTTGTGTTTAAAAGATGAATAAGTCGTGGAAGAAAGACATACATTTGCAGTCCTTATTTTTCTCTCAGGTCCATTCTTTAATAATTTAATCAAGTGATATTTCATTCAACTAATGGTTTTTCACCTTCCATCATGCATGTATGTATAATATGCTATATGTTTTAGAACATGTAACAGAGATTTTTTTAAAACTAGATCTTAATTTCTAAATATTTTAACCTATTCATGTGAACAAGGTACACAAAATGGGGACACAAAAGCGGCATAAGCACTTTTAGGTTCAGAGATGTGAAGAATTTTATTGACAAATAAAATTAGGCTCTTCTTATGAAAAGAAGGCTTTGACATAAGTCTTAAAGAGTTGCCAAGAGTTAACAGCAGAATGGAAAAGAATTTGTTACAAATGACGAGACTCTAAGTAAATTGGGGGCAGAGATGTTTTAGATATTGATAGTTTGTTTTATTGAATTAAAATGGATTAAACTGAATCATACAATATATAGAGATGGATATAGTGGGAAGAACTGATTTTGACCTTTGAACATAAGAAACAAAGAGTTTGCATGTTATTGAGTCACCTTTTCATCACTGTGACAGAATTCCAAAGAAGTCAACTTAAGCAAACGCTTTTAATTTTGGCTCACCGTACCAGAGGTCATGGTCAGCTGACATGTCTGTGGTATATAGGGCACCAAGGTATAAGAACATGGAAAAACAGAATGTTCATCTTCCCATACAGCGAATGTATGAAAGGAAGGTGTGGGCACAGAGCATAGCCTTTAGCATTAAACCTCCAGTGCTCTAATTTCTTTCTCTTGGCCTGTGTACCTATAACTGTACAGTCATCAGTGAAATACCCAATTGATTAAGTTACTGCCCTCCTTATTCAGTTACCTCGGTAGCCTCACCAGCATGGAATCAAGACTTCAGTCAATACGAAGATGCTGTTCCATACAGCACAACCAATATGAGATTTCTGTGCTCAGTTTCCTTTGGAAAGTTATTTGAAAGGGCTTAAAAGTTGATTGAACCTGGTAGCAGGACTAATATGTGATATTACTGTGATATTTGGTCCCTACTCTGGAAGAAGCTTGGTTCCATGTCCCAATATATGAGAATCAAAAGAATGTAATTTGGGAAGTAAGGTAAAAACAATTTCAGCTAAATTACATCTAGAATGAACTGTCTAGATGGCAGTGAAAGAAGTGAGAGATTGGAGCTAGAAAGTAAAAAGGGGTCACAGAGATCACAAAAATGATTAAAGAACATCCTTTTGATTATTTTGTGATCTGTGATCATTTTTCTGATTTAAAAAGTTAGGTTACACATAACTTTAGATAATAAACTGAAATACAAATTTCAATTATTTTCTTTATTTCAAGTCTCATGATTTAAAAACATATTACATTATTTCTTAAATTTTTGATGTTTAATATACACATATATAATGAAATTACATTATATCCCTTAAACAGATATACTTTAATATTTATTGACACAGATATATAAACATTAGTAAATTATTCATACTTAAAATCTAATGCCTATCAAACAAATATGAAAAAGCCTTTTGCAGGATCTAATGAGATGATCACATGTTTTGTTTTTCTTTCTCCATTTGTTTCTGTGGTTCATATGTTGGACCATGCCAGCTTTCCTAGGTTGGCCTACTTGATCATGGTAGATGATATTTTTGTTCTTAGGTGTGGCTTGTATTTTGTTGAATATTTTTGCGTCAATATTCAGAAGAGCAACTAGTATGAATTTCTTTGTTGAGACTGTGTTATTTAGTTATCAAGGGACTGTGGCCTCATAGAATAAGGTTGGCAATGTTCTGCTGTTGCTATTTTTTGGAATAGTTTGAGAAGTGTTTGTGTTAGCTTCTCTTTGAAAGGTCTGGCAGATCTCTGTGCTAAATCCACCTGACCATGGGCCTTTTTTTATTATTTTTTGATTGGAAGACTTTTAATAACTGCTTCTATTTTTATAGGGGTTATAGATCTATTTAAATTGTTTACTTAATTTTGACTTAACTTTGGTAAGTGGTATCTATCAAGAAAATTGTCCAATCCATTTAGGTTTTTCAGCTTTGTGGCATATGGGTTTTTAAGTTTAGCCTAATGATTCTTTGGATTTCCTCAGTGTCTGCTGTTATAACCTCTGTTTCAATTCCAATTTTATTAATTGGATACTGTCTCTCTTTTAATTAGTTTGGCAAAGGTTTGGTCTATCTTGTTGACTCTCTCAAAGAAATAACTCTTGGTTTTGTTGATCCTTTGTATTGCTCCCTTTGTTTCTATTTCATTGATTTCAGGCCCTGGTTTTATTATTTCCTGTTTTCTATTCCTCTCGTATATTTACTTCTTTGTATTCTAGAGCTTTCAGGTATACTATTAAATTGTTGGTATGAAGACATCTCCAATTTCTTTTTGAAGGCACTCAGTGATAGGAACTTTCCTCCTAGCATTGCTTTCATTATGCTCCATAAGCTTTGGTATGTTATGCATTCATCTTCACTATAATTTCTTCTTTATTTCTTCCTTAACTCCAAAGTCATTCAGTAGGGAGTTGTTCAGTTTCCATGATTGTAGGCTTTCTGTTGTTTCTGCTTTTGAAATCCATCATGTGGTAAATTTTGGAGATTTCCTGAGGTCTTTGTTTTGGGTGAAATGTTCTGTAGATATCTGTTAGGTACATTTGATTAATAACACTGTCATTTTCATTATTCCTCTGTTTAGTTGCTGTTTGAATAATCTGTATATTGGTAAGAGTGGGATGTTAAAGTCCTCCACTATTAATGTCTGGGTTTGCTTTAGTAATGTTTCTTTTATAAATGTGGGTACTCTTGCATTTTATGCATAGATATTGAGAATTGAGATATCATCTTGGTGGATTTTTTTCTTTTATGTGTATGAAGTGTCTTTTCCATCTCGTTTGATTCATTTTGGTCAAATGTCTATTTAGAAATTAGAAATTAGATGTTAGAACAACTCCTTCACCCTACTTTTGTCTGTTTACTTGGAAAATCTTTTTCCAGCCTTTTACTGTGAGGTAATGTTTATTTTCACTGCTGTTTTTCTTCTAGTATCTTCTGTAGGGTTGGATTTCTGAATAGATATTGTTTAAATTTGGTTTTGTCTTGTAATATCTTGTTTCTGTCACCTATGGTGATTGAATGCTGGTTGGGTATAATAATCTGAGCTGGCAGCTGTTCTTCCTTAGAGTCTGCAAGACAGATGGCTAGGCCCTTCTGTCTTTTAGAGTCTCTTTTTACAATGTATGAGTAATTTTGATAGTTCTACCTTTATATGTCACTTGGCCTTTTTCCCTTGCAGCTTTTAATGTTTTTTTGTTGTTGTCGTTGTTTTGTAGGCTTACTGTTTTGAATAGTGTGCGGTAGGAGAATTTCCTTTTTTTGATCCAATCTATTTGGTGTGCTGTAAACTTTTATATGTATAGCTATCTCTTTCTTTAGGTTTTGGGAATTTTCTTCTATGATTTTGTGGAAAATACTTTCTGGATATTCGAGCTGGAATCTTCTTTTATTCCTATTATTCTTAGTTTTGGTCTTTTCACAGTGTCATAGATTTCCTAGATATTTTGTGTCAGGAACATTTTAGATTTAACATTCTCTTTGACTGATTTATCAATTTCTTATGTCCTATCATCTAAGCTTGAGCCTGAGATTCTCTCTTCCATCTCTTCTATTCTGTTGGTGATGTTTGCGTCTATAATCCCTGTTCTCTTTCTTAGGTTTTTTATCCCCAGGATTCTTTAAGCTTATGTTTTCTTTATTGCTTCGATTTCCATTTTCAACTCTTGAACATTATTCATTTCCTTTACATGTTTGATTGTTTTCTTGTATTTCTTTAAGGGGTTTATTCATTTTCTTTCTAAAGACTTCTATCATCTTTATAAGATTAGATTAAGGTCATTTTCTTTTGCTTCAGATGTTTTAGGATATCCAGGGCTTCTTGTCATAGGATAGCTGGGTTCCAGTGGTACAATATTACCTTGGGTCTTGTTGATTGTGTTCTTGTGCTGCCTTTTAGCCATCTAGTTATTGCTAGTGCCAGTGAGCTTCCAGGAAATAAGGCAGACTTGTGGACCAGAAAATGAAGTAAAGGGTTTAAGGCGGCTTGCTGCTGCTTGGTGTGCCTTAAGGGGACCGGACAAGCAAGGGACCTGTGCCAGGGGTCCTACTTGGGTGTCTGCCCTGTTGATAGGCCTGTGGGAATTGAGGCAGAACAGTGTGGGACAATAAAACCTTGCCAGGAAGTTTAGTAAGGTAGAGCGGGTCTGAGACTCCAGAGACTAGGTGGGCACATACCTGAGACTTAGGCAACTGCCCATGTCCTGCCAGATTCATGGCCTGGAATACATGCCACACTCTCTACATTAGGAAATGTGGCCTGTGGTCATTTAGACCCAGAACAGAGTTCTCCATACTAATGAGGCACCTAGAGTCCCTGAGGTCTTAGCCAATAAGCTTCCCTTCCTATGCATCCTCCCTGCAAAAAGTATTTAATTTCGGGTTAACCTGAGAACTTGATAGGTTATGGTATGCATCCATTTTTCACCCTGAAGAGTCAATAAACAGTTTAGAACCATGGACTGTTTCTTTAGTCTACCACCATATGAGGAACATGTGGAAAGTCTTCATCTACAGAGCCACAACCTAATTCTCTGGTAAAAGGCCTCTCTATGTTCCAGGCCTAATTGAAGGCCCCTAACCAGCTGAACTTTCCCACATCTCAAACTGTGCTTTCCCACCCTTGAGCAGTGCCTCAGGGCTTCTCTAAAGCCCAGCACCTACTTGGAGGCTATGTGGAATAAGCACAGTCAAACTCTCCAGATTTTACCTCCTGAGTGACCTTGCCTTGAGGCAGGTTGACCATGGACCTACAGAGTAGTGGGCCAGAAAATGGAGCTTAGGAGGCTGGGTGAAATTCATTACTGCTGGCTGTGCCACAGCATGGCTGTTAGGCAGAGGATTAGGAGTAGAGGGGTTTCACCTTGATGTCCCTGGTGCTTCAGGCCTGATAGAATGCAGGCCAGAAAATACTCAACAGATATCTCTCTATTAATTTTTATTTGCATATTTTTGTTTTGTATGCATATTTATGGGTCTTTAGAGAAACTCAAATGCCTTATTGATCAATGACATTGCTTTATCTATCATATACATTTTATCTAGTTCTTTATCATTAGTTGTTGATCTGAGGTTTTAATCACATTGTATTCTTCTAATATATAACAATCAATCTGAATTAATGCTAGTATTTATTTTTTTCAGTGTCCTACTGAAACCAAAGCAACATTTGGTGTCCACTTTAAAGTAGTAGGAGACTGGACAGGTATGTACCACTTAATAGTTTTAAATTCTTGAAAAGGTGTAATATAACAAAATGTAACAACACAATTAATAGGGAAAGGTATATAGATATTAAGAAGTTCATGTTTTCTTTGTTTATTTAGTTTCAGTGTCTAATTTTCTATAATAATTGTTTATGAAATAAGGATAATATACATACCATTAATTATTAATAATGCATTATTTGTGGAGACTGTATCATAGGTTTCTTAATGTCAGTTGTACTGCCAGAAGGTAGGAATGCTTAAATCTAGTTCTTGAAAGCATGACTTTAAAGTTCATGGTGGTATTGACTTTCAAAATAATCTATTTAGGTGAGTGAGACTGTTAAGAAAGATGAGATGCTTGCTGTCAAGAAGCTTGGTAACCCAATGTTGAGACTCAGAAACTACATTCTGGAAGGGAAGACTCACCTTCCTCAAGCTCTCCTCTGAATTACACACACACTGCAATTCTGCATTTTACACACACACACACACACACACACACACACACACACACACACGCACCAAGTAAAAGTTTAAATAAGCACTTTGGATTGAGAATAAACAACTCTCAACTTTGAATGACCTTGATGTGTATCTATAACACCAAAACATTTTTAGAATAGCAGTTACTTTTAATATCAGGTCTTTAGACATCTTTTTAATAAGAGCTTTATAATCTTTGAGAGATGCTTTATATGAAATACCAAACAAATAAAATAACATGATTTGTTATTATATGCTTTGGATGCACACAATGGATAATAAATGTACACTCAATTAATATTGGCATGTTGGTTCTTTAGAGTGCTGTCAAAAGAAAAGAATGAAAGTATAAGAAAGAACAAAACACATTAAAATATATTTACAATTTAATAATTTAAAAAGATCTCCTTTAGAGTAGATTCAGTGAAGTCTAGACTTAGAATAAGAAAATTCATAGAGAAGAATTTTTGAAATTTAGACATTGAGCAAATATAGGAAAATATAAGAAAAATGGAAAATTAACAGGAAATTCTACCTCAAATCAGGGAAAGTGATGATCAGGAATCAAATGAACAAGAACCAAAACACCTAAATGAATCAAAAAACAAAAAACAAACAAACAAACAAAAAACAAGTAATATATTCCAATAAGAATTTGTAAACAAACTCAAAGGAAAAAACCACATGATCATCTCATTAGGTGCTGAGAAAGAATTTCACAAAATTCAATACCCCTACATGGTAAAAGTCTTGGAAAGATCAGGAATTCAAGGCCCATACCTAAATATAAAGTAAAACGAATATATAGCAAACCATTAGCCAACACAAACTAAATGGAGAAAAGCTTGAAGCAATCCCACTAAATCAGGGACTAGACAAGTCTGCCCACTCTCTCCCGATCTATTCAGTGTAGAACTCAAAGTCCTAGCCAAAGCAATTAGGCAAGCAAAGGAGGGCAAAGGGACACAAATTGGAAAGGAAGAAATCAAAATATTACTATATGCATACAATATGATAGTATACTTAAATGACCACAAAAGTTCCAACAGAGAACTCCTGAAGCTAAAAAACCATTTAGCAAAGTGGCTGGATATAAATTAACTTCAAAATAAAAATCAGTAGCCTTCCTCTACTCAAAAGATAAAGAGGCTGAGAAAGAAATTAGGGAAACAACACCCTTCACAATAGTCACAAATAACATAAAATACCTAGGTGTAACTCTAACCAAGCAAGAGAAAGAGCTATATGATAAGAACTTCAGGTCTCTGAAGAAAGAAATTAGGAAGATCTCAAAAGATGGAAAGGCCTACCATGCTCATGGATTGGCAGAATTAATATAGTAAAAAAAAAAAAAAAAAAAAAAACTGCCCTTTTGCCAAAAGCAATCTACAGTTTCAATACAATCCCCACCAAAATTCCAATTCAATTCTTCATAGAGTTAGAAAGAGCAATTTGCAATGACGTTTGGAATAACAAAAAACCCAGGATAGTGAAAACTATCCTCAACAATAAAAGACCTGGGAAGATCACCATCCCTGACTTCAAGCTGTATTATAGAGCAATAGTGATAAAAACTGCATGGTATTGGTACAGAGACAGGCAGGTAGATCAATGGAATAGAATTAAAGACCCAGAAATTAACCCACATACCTATGGTCACTTGATCTTTGACAAAGGAGTTAAAACCATTGAGTGGAAAGAAGATAGCATTTTCAACAAATGGTATTGTTTCAACTGGAGGTCAGCATGTAGAAGAATGCAAATTTATTCATTCTTATCACCCTATACAAAGCTCAAGTCCAATTGGATCAAGGACCTTCACATAAGTCAAGATACACTCAAACTAATAGAAGAAAAAATGGGGAAGAGCCTTGAACACATGGGTACTGGGGAAAATTTCCTGAACAAAACACAAATGGCTTATGCTCTAAGATCAAGAATCAACAAATGGGACCTCATAAAACTGCAAAGCAAAAGACACTGTCATTGGGACAAAACAGCAACCAACAGATTGGAAAAAGATCTTTACCAATCCTACATCTGATAGACGGCTAATATCCAAAACATACGAAGAACTCGAGAAGGTAGACTCCAGAGAGCCAAATAATGATATTGAAAAATGGGGTACAGAGCTAAATAAAGAATTCTCAGGTGAAAAATACTGAATGGCTGGGAAATTCCTAAAAAAAAATAAATGTTCAACATTGATAGTCTTTGGGGAAATGCAAATGAAAACATCACTGAGATTTCACCTCATATCAGTCAGAATGGTTAAGACCAAAAACTCAGGTGACAACAGATGCTGGCTAAGATGTTGAGAAGGAGAAATACTCCTCCATTGTTGGTGGGATTGCAAGCTGGTACAGCCACTCTGGAAATCAGTGTGGAAGTTCCTTAAAAAATTGGACATAATTCTACCTGAGTATCCAGCTATACCACTCCTGGGCATATACCCAAAGATACTCCAACATACAACAAAGACACACGCTCTACTATGTTCATAACAGCCTTATTTATAATAAGGCCAGAAGCTTCAAGGGACCCATATGCCATTCATCACAGGAATGGAAAAAGAAAATGTGGTATAGCTACACAATGGAGTACTACTCAGCTATCAAAAACAATGATTTCAGGAATTCATAGGCTAATGGATGGAACTAGAAAATATCATCTTGAGTGAAGTAACCCAATTACAAAAAAACACACACAGTATGTACTCACTGATAAGTGGATAATAGCCAAAAGCTTGAATTACCTAACATACAGACCACATGAAGCTCAAGAAGAAGGACGACCAAAATGTGGATGCTTCACTCCTTCTTAAAAAGGGGAGCAAAGATATTCATAGGAGGAGATATGGAGACAAAGTTTGGAACAGAGACTGAAGGAAAGGCCATTCAGAGCCTGCCCCACCTAGGGATCCTGTGTGTGTGTGTGTGTGTACACATACATATATATACATATATACATACATATACATACGTATACATACGTATACACACACACACACACATATATATATACATATATATATATATATATATATATTCACCAAACGTAGACAATATAGATGACGCCATGAGATGACGCCACGAAGTGCATGTTTACAGGAGCCTGATATAGCTGTCTCCTGAGTGGCTCAGCCAAAGCATGAAAATTACAGAGGCAAATGCTAAACCAAACCATTGAACTAAGAACAGGGTCCCAACTGAAGGAGTTAGAGAAAGGATTAAAGGAGCTGAGGGGCTTCCAATCCCATAAGAACAACAATAACCAACCAACCAGAGCTCACAGGGACTGAATCACCAGCCAAAGAATGAACATGAACAGATCCATGGCTCCAGCTGCATATGTAGCAGAGGATGGACTTGTTAGGTACTAATGGGAGGAAAAGCCCTTTGTCCTGTCAAGGCTGGAACCCACCCCCCAATATAGGGGCATATCAGGGTGGGGAGGCAGGAAATGGTGATTGTTTGGGAGGGGGAACACCCTTATAGAAGAAGGGGACAGGGATGGGATAGGGCACTTATTCATGGGAAACCAAGAAAGGGAATGACATTTGAAATGTAAATAAAAAATATCCAAAAAAACCCCAATTTTTTTGGATTCAGCTTAGCAAAAGATTGGATGAAATCACACTATTCTGGAGAATTTGGTGAACCTTTTTGAAGGAAGTGAACCTCTCTTGTGAACATATCTCAGTAGTGAATTGCTAGTTCAATCTATTATTAGCAAATGAACACATATATTCTCAAAAACAGAGGGGAAGCAATCAGGGCCTATGTATTAAATCTGGGAAAAGTCACTGTAAACAAAAGTTAAGAAATTAGTGTTGGAAGAAAGAAAATATTTTAGAATCAAAGAAAGAGATTTTTGGGTAATGATGGAATATTCAGGAATGTGAAGGAATGTTATGATATGAATAAAATTTTTTGTATTTAAAGGCATTAAACATTGAAGTTGAGAGTTGAAAAATGAGGAATATATGCTATGTACAACTTAATGGGAAAAAAAGCCCAAATCATTTTACAAAGATTGATTTAAAAAAGATTGAGAAGTAATAACCTTCTTGGAGTCACAAAATTTAATCTTAATTAGATAATATTTGTGCATTGGCATTCAAACAAGATCACAACAGTCCATCTATAGATAAATATTCATGTATCATAGAAAGGTTAGTTCTTCTTATATAGCAGAAACAGTTGAAAAAATGAATTTGTTTTTACACTGTCTGGAAAATGAAGAGTGGGGGAAATTCTTTTCCAGTAAGAATTTTAATATAGCAGAAATTAAATTCACCAGTGAATAGTAATTGATAGAAATCTGGATATAAAGGAAAAAATAAAAGTATAAGGGAAAGGAAAAGCTTTTTGTTGGTTCGTGACTATCATGTATGATTTTCCCCCTCAGAGTCATTTTTGATCACAAGTAGCTCCTTAAAAAATAATTACTTCTATATTTATTTTAGTTACCTCCACTAGGAGCAGGTAATATATCCATTTTGCCCTCTTCTTAAAATTGTGCTATTACATTGAGAGAGATGCAAAATCATTCTATTCAGAGAGTTCAGTTCTGTCTAGAATAACAATATTCTTCACATAGTAAAGGTAAACATGCATGTAGAGAAGCCCTAAATAATTTTGTCACTCACTGACATAATATTTCAAAAGGAGATTTAGATTTCAGGAAAATGAGAATAGTCTCCTGCGATCAGAAATCACTAAGTTTCCTCCAAAGTTAAAAGTATAAACAGAATACTATGTCTAGAAGTGCCAAAGAAGAGCTTAATAAAAATTTGAGCATTAGAACCTTTTGGGGGGGGGTGGTTAGGGATACTTTCCTTTTTTATTGGATTTTTTAAATTTACATTTCAAATGTTTTCCCCCTTTTCATTTTGCTGTCCATAAACCCCCATCCCATTCCCCATCCCCCATCTTCTATGAGGGTGTTCCCTCACCCAACCACTTACACTTCCTGCCTCCCCTATACTGGGTGGTCGAGCCTTGGCAGAACCAAAGACTTCTCTTCCCATTGGTGCCCAATAAAGCCATCATCTGCTACTTATATGCAGCCAGAGCCATGGATCTGTCCAAGTGTGTTCTTTGGATGGTAGTTTAGTCCCTGGAAGTTCTGGGTGGTTGGTATTGTTGCTCTTTTGGGGTTGCAAACCCCTTCAGCTCCTTCAATCCTTTCTCTAACTCCTCCAATGGGGAGCCCATTCTCAGTTAAATGCTTTGCTGCCAGCATTCGCCTCTGTATTTGTAATGCTCTTGCAGAGCCTCTCATGAGAAAGCTAGGAACCTTTTTTCAGTGATATGGTTCATTCATTTGTGTGCTTGTGTGTTTATGTGCATGGGTACCCGTGTGTGTGTGTGTGTGTGTGTGTGTGTGTGTGTGTGTGCACGTGAATGTGTGTATATGTAGATGCATGTATTCCATAGTGTGCATGTCAAGATCAGAATACTACTTTTGAGAATAAGTTCTTATCTTCCACAGTATTTGAGGATAGCTGTGTTTGGAGATCCAATCACTTTTACCTGCTAAGCAATCTCTCCAGCCCCCTGTTTTGGCTTTTTAACTGTCATTTTGTTTTTGTGAAGTTTGCTTTACCATGGTGGTGAACAGGAAATAAAAAAAGATTTAGGAATGTTCTATACTAATCCTTTCAAGAGTAATATACCATGCACAAAGATGTAAATGAAATGACCTCATAGTTCTGGAGGAAGACTTGCCTAGTTTCATACTTGACTGTATTTTCTTTAGAATCGCATGTCTTGAATGTATGAGTGACAAATTAAATGTAGAGGAATATACAAGATAGGTTTTGTCCGTCTTGCAATGATGATAATAAAGATAGTGAAAAAAATTGAATTAGTATTGTATTTCTCTCCTACAATTAATCATATTTCTATTTCAGAGAGTAATTAAGATATTACCTTAACTATACTTCTTTTTTTTCGGAGCTGGGGACCGAACCCAGGGCCTTGTGCTTGCTAGGCAAACGCTCTACCACTGAGCTAGATCCCCAACCCCCTTAACTATACTTCTGTCTAAAATATCTTATCTATGCCAGATATGATTATTCACATTTTGCATTTACTCTATATTTTTAGTAGTTTAAATTGCTGATTATTTAATTTTTTTTTAATTTTACTACTAAAGAGTTATATGTACAATATCCAAACACAATTATTCTAAATTTTTGTTGTGAACAAATTCAACAGCCAATGGATAGGTAGTCCTAAATAGACATAAAATAGAGGAGCCATTATATGTGTCACATAAAGGCTTTTTATTGATCCTTGGTTCTGATATTTCTGTTTTGTCCATTATAATTTGCAGTGATCATTAGATATGGTTAACTGCTAGAATCTAAATTGAAAATTAAGTAAAAACACTGTGGATTTGCTTTGATAACATAAATTCACCCTAATCACAGTGTAACGAATATTAAATGCAACTTTAATCAAATACATCCACAAAGTACTTGATTATTGTATGTCTATGGCATTCTATAAAGCATGAATACTTCGGCTACTATACATCTGATTTTTTCATGGGAAGATGAAGATAGGATATTTGTTATATATGTTAAATACTTTTAAATTTTAGAGCATTTCTTATATGATATGACATTTCCTTATAAGGCATGGCAACACTTAAATTACATTAATTTATGGCTACAACATATTTAGGGAAATTCTATAACTTGTTATATAGTAGAAATGACTTTGAATGCCTGCTTTGCTTTGCTTTTTATTCAAGTAGTTTTTAATAAATTTACACTACTGTGGTATCATCAATAGTGTTTTTATTTACTTACATTTCTTTCTAAGTTTCATACAATGCATATAATGGATTGTTCTCTCTTTCATCCCCGTCTCTCCTATGAAAACCTTTCTTTCTGACAAGCTATTTTCCTACATTAAAGTCTTCTTTTTGTGTGTGACTCAATGAATCTAATTCCAGTTGATTGCATGAGGATGGCAGAGGCTTATTAGAGCATGAGGAACTCATCAGTAAGCCTACCACTGAAGAAAGTGATGTTACGTCCCCTAGCAGCCATTAATGGCTAATAGATCTTTATGGAAGGATGGGTTTTTTAGTTACTGCAAAATTACTAGTAAACCTGAATGCTGCTACAGAATATCAGTGTAAAGGCTATGCAAAGGCAATAGCTAAAATTAATTGCGGAGTGAATTATTTGTACATCTCAATTTTTTTTCTGGGTGTTAGGTGTTTATTTATTCCATGTGCATACAATACAAAAATTAATCTAAGTTTATAATAAAAATCATTATCTGCTGCTCCCAGCAAATATTAACACTGAAAATATTTTCTAGGATTGCTGTTGCTATGACCATTAAATTCCTCAGATAGTCACCAATAAAACATAATTTTTCTTTCTTTTTTTTTTTTTTCGGAGCTGGGGACCGAACTCAGGGCCTTACACATGCTAGGCAAGTGCTCTACCACTGAGCTAAATCCCCAACCCCTAAAACATAATTTTTAATCACTTGGTTATTATGGCTAATAAACATTCATCAAACATCTACTCTAGGCTGTAGGAGGATGAGATGTTAGTGTTACAGGCAGGTCACAAGTATGGTTTTCAAGTCTGTCTGAATGATTTTTTCATAGGTCCTAATTAGCTATACCTAGTGGTTGTCAGGTTGTGCTTATTTAAAGGGAAGGAGTTTAAGAGGAAGGAAAACAATTTTGAGAATCCTGAGCTTTTTAGGAAAATGATAAAACTCTTGGGGGAATGGACCTGTACCATAATTTCTGTGGTTCATTGATGGTGGTTATCTCCTGCCATATGGTTGATTAATTCTATTATCCTCAGTTACATCCTATGTCCATCAGACTCTGCAGTGGTTGCCAACTGAGCTTGCCAGGATCCATCAGGAAAAAAGAATCACTGGATATGGCAGTGGTAGCCTTATAAAATGTGTTAGTGAAACAAGAGGACTTGATACAGAATTGAAATTGTGCCAGTTGTTTGTCCATCTCTGTCCAACTTCTTAGGTTATTGGATACATTGCCGGTGAGCATCAGTATCTGGGGAGTAATCTCGCTTTTTGAGCAATAGTAATTAGCAGTGTGCTTTAATTACTCCGTGAGCCACGGTGTAATCACATGTGGCATCATTCAGGTTCCTGTCCCATTTCCTTCTTATACAGGAGGTGCTTTCCTGTAACTCCATCGTTTCTACTCTGCATTCATTTGTTATTTATTTTCTGGTCTATTTCATATGTAGGTGTATGTTATCACATGTCCATTGGAGAGTATGTGAAGAGGTCAGAGGCCAACTTGCCAGAGTCAGTTTGCTCTTTCTTCCAGGTCCACGCTCAGGTTATCAGTTTGATCGCAATCTCTTTTACATGCTGAGCCACTGTGTCACTCTGCTTTACTATAATTTCTTTCTTCCTTTTTAGCATTTACTTTGTTCTTGTTTATTGATTTATTTATTAACAAAATTTCATTCATGAATACTGTATGTAATTTCCACCCTACAATTTCCCTTTTAATCTCTTTCTGGGTCTTTCCTGACTCTATCAAATTGGTGACCTTGTCTTCCATGATGATGATGATGATGATGATGATGATGATGATGATGATGATGCATGTATTTTTGTAGGTATAGATGTATGTGTGCATTTTCATATACATGGTTTTGTATATAGATGTATACATTTATGTGTATATGTGCTTATATGTCTGTGTACACATAAATACTCATATACATTTATCTTGCTGAGTTCACTTAGTGCTCTCACTCTAGTATATACATTTAGGGTTGACTCCTTCGTATTCACTAAAATATCAGGACCTTATTCCTGGAGAAGCCTGAACATAAACAAAGCTTTTGGGGTTAAGGAGATAAAATGCAGTTCATGGAATTTATAATGTGTTTTTCCATAATGAGATACATTTTTGTCTTAGTTCCAGACATAGTTAAGAACAATATCCCTTCCGTTTACAAAGTAGTTATAATCCTAAAAATTTAATTTGCAAATTAAAGTGATTCAAAACTTTTCATTTTTTATAATTCTAAATGATTTTTCAATTTTTATGTATGCTCAATGAATTTAACATATTTGCATGATATGATACTTTCCACAACATTGCTGAATATCCAATGTTCCTTATCCCTCCCTTTTAATTTCTGATAACCATTTTGAGAAAAAAAATTGTTTTTAACAATTGCACTAAACTTATCCTAAGAAGTGCCACTGTCTCACATCTGAAAGAGTTCCGAGTTAAAATAGAACTCACTGGAGAACTGAACTCAGGCATTGCAACATGTTATGTTCAGCAGTGGTGACTAAAAAGCACTACCCACTAGACTAGAAGAGAATAAGTATCATTTCCTTAGAAACCACAAGAACATGATACAAAACAGGGTTCATCAGTTGTAAAAGACGCTTCTAAGAAATCTGGTAAAATGAAGATTGAGGTAGTAATTTCAGAAAGTTTGGTTTTTTAGAGAATGCTTGAAAGCTACATTGAAGTAGCTTCATGAGGCCATAATTTAAAAAGCAGATACACATCCTGAGAGATGCTGGAGTTAATCCAGTTCAACCTAAGTTTGGGAACTTTTCTTCTCAGTTATTTATCTAATGAAATCAAGTAGGATCACTTCTCTTCACTCACAGGTGGATGTTTACTCTACAAAGGATAACACATGTCATCACAGTTACATGAAGCCTTCCCCATAATTTATATGCTGAGACTTAATTGCCAATGTGATCACTACAATTGGTAGACCTGTTATAAGAGCTGCTGGGAGTTAAGTTTACCCCTTTTAAGTCTTTATGCATGTCCTGGCATAGCAGAGAGATACCATTTGGAAACAGATTAAGTACCAAATGTGGCGCCACAATGTTCAAATTTCTGTAAGAAATAAGTTTTTGTTAATGATTTAGTCAATCTAAAATGTTTTAAATACATGTTTTAGGAGTGTATACATTTTTACATTTTTTTAATGCTTGTGTCTTGAACAATTTTCAGAACACAGCTGTATATGTTTTAAATGAAGTTCTTATTTTAAATGAAGTTAAGAAATACAAGTTAGTGTTAGAATGGTTTATGGACAAGGCAACTAACTACATCAGGAACATATATTTTTATATTGTGTAACTGTATTGTAATATTTGCACACATAGATATACTTCTGAGAGTGATGTGGATAACCAGAATGAAATTTTGGAGTCAAAGTCCCTACCATGAGATTTGACCCAATATGTATGTGACCAATTTGAAAATTTCCTAAGGCAACCTCCATGATTTTTGCTTAATAAAAGGGAGAGGGGTGATTTAGTAGATTTGTCAGAAAAATAGTATTTTTGTTTTGGTTCCTCCTGTTTCTAATGAAAACAAATGGTAGGATTAGCACTAAGAATGAGGATGGGGAAGGTGTTTAATAGAGTTTAGGAGAAGGAAGATAAAATGGTAAATTGATGAGTGAATCCTGGTGGCTCTTCTACTGTGCCAAGTAGTCTTCTGAGATGTGTGTTTCTAAATTTGAAAACAGCAATTCAGAATCATTGTGATTTCTTTTCAGTTATGGTTCACTGTTGCAAATTAGCAGTTGAGCAGGTGGTAAATTGGATTTTAATTGACATCAGTCCATTTCTGAAAAAAATGTATTATATCTGCCACCTTGAATTCATTCTTTATACAGTGGTTTAGAAGCTTCAAAACATCAATCAAATTAAGGGACTTTTCTTGTTTAAAAGTCTGTAATAAACTCCTGGTGCTTCTATGGTGAAGGTGAGATTAACTCTACCATGTCCTAGAATGACCTTGTCTTAATTAATGATCTACTTATGGTAGAAGGCATCATGACCAAGGCAACTTATAAAAGAAAGCATTTAAGGCCTTGCTTACAGATTCAGACAGTTGTGCCATGATCATAATGGAGGGAGGCAGGCAGGCATGGCACTGGGGCACTGAGTGAAAGCTTTGCATCCTCATCTGCAGGTGTTAGCCAGAGCAAGAATCACAGTGGGGCTGGAAAGGTCTTTTGAAACATCAATGGCCAATCCCAGTGCCATATCTTCTGCAAAAAGGCCACAACTCCTCCAACAAGGGTACACCTTCTAATTTCCCAAATAGTTCATCAACTGAGGACTAAGCATGCAAATATAAGAACCTACAGTTGCCATTGTAATTCAGACTACCACTGACATTAAAGCTCTGGCCCGCTTTGTCTTCTTTGTTTTGCTTTGCTTAATTTTTATGCCCATTAGCAGCACTGGCTTTTATTCCTTTAATTTTTCTTGTTTTCTCCCAAAATATAACCTACACCTAGAGAACTCACCATTATCCTGCCTGATCCCTACCCCAACAAACATGCCTTTAATGTCTTTAGATCACAGCTTATGATTCAAATCCTCTTAGAAATCTATATACACCTCAGTATGGGTTGTGTTTTTATGTAGGCTAACATCACACATCCTCGGTCCTTGTTTTCATTGGCAACTGCAGAACTCAAGAGTCTTCATAGTAAGCAAATGAATTTCCACCAATAAAGGGAACTCAGTATCTTGTTAGGGTTTTTTTTTTTTCTTTTACCTGTCACTGTACTTAGGTGACTGAGAAGGCACATGTTCCTAGGAAATGTAAATATTTCTTGATGGAAATGAAAACAGAAAAGAATAAGAGGCATATGGAAACCCATAAGCAAGAACATCATGGGGTCCAATACAAAAACAGAGGTAGCATGAGCCTTCCATAACAGATGGTGAGAAGGAAGCTTTACAATAGACTTGGGAAGTTTTCTGGGCCAAAGTTGGTGTTAGATATAAATATGACTGTCTTACATAGTATAGCATTCCAGGGAAAGATAGCTTGAATAGCTCATAGAATGCCCTGCTATTGGGAGATCAGGAAAGATAAGTTTCCAGAAGCAAGGGCATGAGAGGACTATTTTGATTGCTGTAACCTAGTCTCCTAGAGGTGTTGGGGAAATATTACAGAATTTCAGGTTGGAATTGAAAACAAATTTGTTTTTATATGAGGTATCCTGACATTTTTCTGCAAGATGAAAATAAGGTAGGTCAGGTTAGAAACAAAACCAACAAATTAAATATTTCTACTACTACTAAGTAAGTAAAAGAATTTAATCTCATGTTCTAAGATGAACTTTATCTAAATGAGCATAAGTTGCTGGCTATCTTTATGAATGTTATGGTTTTGGAGGGATAGTAGGAGAGGTAGTAGAGTTTGCTACAAACTTCTATGTAACTGAAGAGGAATAAGCAAAGAGAAACAGTAAACAAAAAGAGGTATGTACTAATGGGCCCTGTTGCTGAAGTTTTTCTGTTTCCAACACTTCTCCAAACTCTTCAAGTGTTTAAATTCCTGGCCTGTGATCAGCAATGGGAATGAGAGGAACAGAGTGATTGCATGCATATGTTGAGGGAAGATGTGTAGGTCAGGAAGATATGAGCTAAGAGTTCCTATGATTTGTGTTGTGAAAAACTGTTCACAGTTTCAAAGGAGGTTGAGTGAAAACTTTTAAAGATAGATCAGTTCATTTAATGAAATACCACACATCATATCTGTTAACATGATCAACCATTCAATAAATATGAATAGTTCAACTATATTTTATAGCCTCAGAAACCAAAAAAAAAATGGTACTAGGGAAAGGGTAGTATGCTATATACCCACACACACACACACACACACACACACACACACACACACACACACACACACACACACTCACACTTGGTTCTTGCTGACAGAAGCCTGCTGACAGAAGCCTGGTATAGCTGTCCCTGAGAGACTCTACCAGAGCCTGACCAATACAGATGTGGATGCGTGGAGCCAACCATCCAACCATTGAACTGAACAAAAGGGACCCCAATGGAGGAGTTAGGGGAAGAAATGAAAGTGCTGAAGGGGTTTTCAACACCATAGGAAGAACAACAATATCAACCAGCCAGAACCCCTAGAGCTCCCAGGAACTAAACCACCAACCAAAGAGTACACATGGAGGTACCCATGGCTTCAGCTGCATATGTAGCAGAGGATGGCATTGTCTGGCACTGGTGGGAGGGTAGCCCATTGGTCCTGTGGCGGTTCAGTGCCCCAGTATAGGGGAATGGTCCGTGAGGCAGGAACATGCGGGTGATTAGAGGAGTACCCTTATAGAAGCAGGTGGGAGGGGAAATGGAATAGGGGGTTTGCAGAGGGGAAACTGGGAAGAGGGCTAACATTTGAAATGTAAATGAATAAAATAACCAATAAATAAAAGATTCTTAAGGCTGTGGAAATAACACAATCATGGTATCAACTTCATTTGGGCTATGATGGCTCAGCATTTAAGAGCACTTGTTTTTTCTGAAGATCCAAATGGCGCTTTATACCCATCTGTAAGTGCAGTTCTAATCGATCAAACACACTTTCTAGATCTGCAGGACAGGCAACAGCTATTCAGGTGGTGCACAGGCATATATGCAGGCAAAACACGAATATGCTTAGAATAATAATAATAATTTAAAGAGTTACAGAAAAAAATCTGTAGACTTAAAACAATCAAGTTTGGCTTGTGTATACCTTCAGATATAGAAGCCTTTGATGTAACAGCACATAAAAGCCTGAGCAAAGTTAAAAAATAATCAGCAACTTTTCTAGATTAGTAAAAAAAAAAAGATCTATGTGCTAGGACAGGTCCCCTCTCATGCAAATCTGTATAGTAGGATGCAAGGAGTACCTGACACAGGCACTCATCAGCAGGACTTCAGTCCCAGTGTCTGAGAAGAAAAATACCCACTGTCATTGGCTAACAGAGACTCCATGTGGACAAGCCTCAGCCAAAACCACTCTCCAGTGGGTTCATGTTTTTGGGAAATTGTTGTCTGTGAGATTTATATGGTCTTCATTATAAAACTTAAGGGAGCAATCTGAGACTTTGGTCAATGGATGGGAAAAAATTAAATGCTTCTAAAAGAACTGAGCATTCTTCTCTCCAGTCCCTTGTCTTCAGGAGAAATTATTTTTCACCAATGACTAGCCTGACTGGAACTTACTAATCATAACTTACCTGAGAAGTGAGAAACTGAGTACTCCAGCCTTTTCTGGCCCGCCCTCTCTCTCCTTCTCGAGCTAAGACTGCAGGAAAGAAGGAGCACTTCTTGATTTCACAGCGTCCAGGCACAAGCTCACTGGCGCACCAAGAATGATCAAAGGCAATAGCTTGCACGCCTTTCATCCCGTTTGTACACCTCCTTCCTGAAGAGCCATGGCCTGCTGCTTCTTCCATCCCGTGCATCAGTGCCTGGTTGTTTGGTTTTATGAGATTAAAACTTTTACCTTGCAAGTGACAGAATAACACAGAATATACAAAGCTAGTATCCAAACTAGATACAGATCAGCGGTAATGTTAGAATTACGTAACTAGAAAAAGCTAAAATATAAATAAAATGGTAACATTTTTTAAAGGAAAAAGTAGACTCATTGATAAAGTCGATACATGGTCTATGGCCAGAGAAACACTGAAAAGAACAGAGAGTAAAGATAAACACATGCTCACTAGACAATGATCTCGTGTCAGTGAGGCTGAAGTTTATACCTACAGGTGTTGAGTGGGGATGTTTTAGCTTTTCAGCAAAACTTTTGAAAGGCTAAGCCAGCGAAACTGGACTGCTTTTTCTCTTTTATGGAAGATAAAGAATCTCTACTCCACTTCCTAATTTAATGTGTGTGTATAATCCTTCTCCAACAACGGTGGGCTCAGGAAGTTCAGTGAAAGTATTTTTATTGTTCAGTGTGATCAGCCTTCTCAAAGAGTGGAGGTCTGAGTTAGCCCTTAAATCTCGGTCAGGACTGGAGGAAAGAAAACAAGAGGTCCTGGCAGCAGAGAAGCAGATGAAGGGGGAAATCAGAGGTTTAAGGGAGAGTCTTCTCGAACAGCCGAGGATTATTTACTTGTAGCCTTTCTCTGATGCACCATTCTATATGCTTCATCTTTGGCTGACTTAAGAATACAGAAGACTCACTGCTGGGTTGATTTTAATAGATTTCAAAAGACTGCGTATTGTATACTATTGCTTTTCATAGCTGAAGTTTTAGTGAGCATACTTTAAAAACACGCATACACAAAAACCTTGTATTTTCTTTGAGTCCTGAACAAAATTGCCTTTTTTTCCTTTTGAATATGAGCGTAGGTGGTATTAGAATTTGTGCTGAAAGCAGAAACTGAATTAGTATCAAGCTGAGCCTTGATCACTCTGAGGTGTTTCTTTTGTTCGGTGCCAACACTGTTTAAAAATGCATTTGCTGTGACAATTGTTAAGTACAGCTTTTTCCTTTAAAGGTGGATTGTGTTAGAGAAAACTTAGTAACAATAATGTGTTTATCCAAGACAGCCTCTGATATTTGCTTTTGCTTCGCCTTAACCTGTGTTTCCTTCCTCTCCTTCCTCAGTGCTTTTGTTGTTACAGCATAGGTTCCACAGCAATAAAAGAGAATTTATATTTTAGGAGGATGCCAGTTATAGACAGTGAATCATTGATGTGTTTAGAGGCCAAGAAGTCTGTTTATACTTTTCAAAAGTGGATTTCAGTTTTTAAAAATGGTATGTTTAATAAGTAGGAAGCAGAATAATGGGTGTCAAAGGAATAGAATTTTATCACTGCTTCCCTTAAAAATACAAGAGCCCATTGAAATGTTTTTTTTCTTTTTCTAACACATTGTCTCCCTTCTGACATGCAATGCTTGAATATAGCAGGTGTAGACCCATGTACATGTTATGTCTGTTGTTCTCTAATATATAATCCTTAAACAATGGAAAAAGAAGGGAGGAAGGATAAGCCATGTCTCTCTCTAAGGAAAACAGTGGAAACAAACAAACCAAAAACCCTAGACCAAGATGTTTGGTTTGCTTTGCTCCGTTTGATTTTGTCTCTATCTCTTGCAGGCCAGCTGGTATGTGGTTAGCTATGTCCTGTCTGAATTCTTAGTTTCTTGACCTACAAGATCCAGATTTGAGGAAATTGTTTCTAATCATTTTCTTGGTTATGTCAAATTATAAATCTTCTCAGAGAAGCAAAATGTGGACAAGTAATTCAAATCTATATAAAGTAACAAAGAAGGTAGACACATGTTTGTACAGGTGAGAGTCCCTGAAAGGAATGTAGTGTAGGACAGATGATCAGGACAGGGTGATTGTTACACCTCTGCCCATGTGCAGCTGGTATAACTCATTCATTTGTTCTTGTTGTACACACAATGTGTTTATGTTGTCTTCTGAAAAATATGAGTAGAAAATTGTTTTGTGTACCTGTACATAAAACAGAATAAAGGCTTTTTTGTATTGCTTTCATATTGCTTTTAATATTTGTGGGAAGGAAGTTCTAGGGAACCCAAATAAACAGCTGTCACTTTTCTTCTTAAATTGTTATCTATTTTCTTTTAAGTTATTTTACGGAAGTTTTGGCTATATAAGAAGATATTCTTGCTCTGTGTCTGGTTTTGTTGATGAAACCAAAGTAGTCTAATTTGAATAGCTTGAATACTGTTTTGAAAGCAATACTTTAGATATAAAGTATTGTCACTCAACACTAGTTACTATGGTAATGAAGAATGTTATTTGATTTAAGCAAACTTTTCAGAAAAGGAAATGTATGTTTCATCTCTTTTCTGTTGACATGACTATCTCTGTGTCTGCCCTTTAATTCCGTTGTTGGAAGTAATTTGTTTTGCTATGATTAATGTTTTTATTTCTTTTCCTAAGAAAACAAATCTTAAAAATAGGAAAACCATGAATTTTTGAGTCACTACAAATAATGCTCTTTCCCTTTTAAAATAATTTTATAATTTTATTTAAAACATCCTTAAGGAGCATCTATAAAGATTTGCAATTCTTTTCTGGTTTAAGCATTTTTTTCATTAAGAAGAATTGCCTTAATGAGAATGTATTTTATTCACAGCACATGGCAAATAATAACTACTCAGTGCCTGTTTTGTTAAGCAAGGAAAAAAAACTTATAAAATGAAGTAAAACTGTTAACTTCCCTACATGTTGATCTTATGCCCAATTCTAAATTGCGTTCATTAGAAATTGTTGGTCTTTATTGATATGGGAGAAAAAGAAAAATGTTATCAAACATATTTAGATTCTCTCTCTCTCTCTCTCTCTCTCTCTCTCTCTCTCTCTCTCACACACACACACACACACACACACACACACACACACACACATGCACTTGCAAGTACTGGCTTGCTTTTTTTTAAATTACCAGCCTGTTCATCAATGTTTGAAATTTTGTCTCACAGACAAAAATTATACAGTTATCTTTGTATAACTTGATAACTGGTGTCTTTCTATAATATCTGTGAATCTTATAATTTACCTTTAACTCCATTAGACATGTTGTAGCATGGGAATCTAACTCTCCTTTTGGGATTCTTAGTCTGACCAATAGAGGAATTAAGAAAGGACTTAAATGGATGCTCAAGGACGCTAGGGTATATAGAATGATTGGGATCATGTTATAAAAGTATACAAAACTGCATTGTGCCACCCATTAGGCCATATCAAATAGTCGAATCTGTCCCAAGAAATCTGTGTCTGAGAGAACTTTAAGAGTGAGTACCTGCTTGTGCAATCAAGAAGTGTTTATGACATCTGGACCATGGTAAATGGTTCATTTTAGACCTTGATCTTTGTTAGTGTGTTTCCACTTAATACTTCAATACAAATTTCATGGAGACTCTTGCAGAACAAAGTGGTGGCCGGACAGTCTTTTGCAAGCTGTAGTTCAAAAAAGCTGATGCTGAGGTTTTGTTCATTGAATGTAACATGCTTATTAGGGATCACTACTTTAAGTGGAAGAACGAACAGTTGTTGGGTAGAGGAAGAAGTTGAACAGCTGTTATACAGTCTCAATCTAATGCAGATATATGGACAATAAGATTTAGAGTAAATATTGACAATTAGAGCTACTGGAGTAGTGCTAAAAGATCCATTCCTTGTCCATTTGTAGTTGTGAGCCGTTATGGGGGGAAATCATAGCGGTTACACATAAAGCCAATTTAGAAGGAAATTAAAGCTCTCAATAGCTGTTTAACTGCACTCTCCAGAGCTGAGCAACAAAATCTTTGAAGAGGAATATGAGGATAATGTCTCTACCAACAACATCATAACTAGTTTATTTTCTTTACTTTCTTATCATTTAAGCAAAAGCTAGAAACCTGAGATGAGTACCATATTGGTCAGGATGTCAGGAGACAGACATACATCATGCTGTCCAAAGCACGGACTCAGTGACTCATACTCCTCTACTTACTTTGGAAATTAAAACTAAAGATTTACAGTAGGTTAAGAACTCATGATTTCTTAATGAGCTTAGGATGCTTTCTTTATTCCTCTTTACAAGGAAGGTCTTACCTTTATTTAGATTTATTTAATAAAATAATTGTATATAGTCAAAGTGTACAACATGACATTTTGTATATACTGTGAAATGACTACCCAGACCAATCTAACGCATATATTTCCATATAGCAATGTTATTTTGTCTCTGTATTCATGATACTACTTATGATATACTTTCCTGCTAGATATCATTCCTGTTATAATCTTTGGCTTTTAAGTATGCACAGAGAAATGTTTGTTTGTGTTATAAAATAATTTTAGTTTTCATTATAAAATCATTATAAAATAAAAGATAAGATATCATAGTATAAAAAACAGAAACAAAATATTGTGTTTATAGATATACATATGTACACATATATACATATTTCTATATAGACATAGATAGTCAGATAATAAATTAATAGATAGATGATAGATAAGTAGATAGATGTGTAGATAGATGAAATATTGATAAATAATTAATAGTTGATAGATAAATAGATGCTAGACAGATGATAGATGAAAGAGAGATGATAGATAAATAGATACATAGATAGAAGATAGATGATACAGTTATACATTCATATATACATATACATGTACATATGTACATAATAGGTAGATACACAGAAAGTGATGATGATGATGATGATGACAGACTGATTGAAAGATCTGAAAATGAAATTATTTTGAACTAGCCTACACCACTGGTCTAGGTAATCCAATAACTGCGTCGGAAGACTGCAGGAGTGAATCAAGAAGTTATCCAATCCAGGAAACTCAGCTGTCTTAATTTAGGGCTAACACTCCCTGGAAAGTTGTATTGCTGATGGTACACCAAAAGGGCAAAGAAATTGGAGCATTGTGTCAGCAGCAAAACTTGAACCAACTCAGGAAGAAAAGGCTCACAAGCTGTTTAAACACTGCTTTCCTGTGACTTCTTTTACAGCAGGCTGCCAGCTTCTTGGGAAGTACCACTAGGATTTCACTCTCCAGCCATTCATCCCCCGCCAAACCCTCTAATTTTCTCACAGTCCTCTCTCCAGATGACCCCTGAAGCACAGAGCAATAGTTCAGCAATCCTAAATATATCTCAGTGCAGCCCAGCTGAACACAAAGACCAAAGGTCATATATCTATATTCACATAGCACTTCGTGTTTTATAAAATGAATATAAGATCTCGTAAGAATCATGGTAGAATCATTTTTACTATTTCATTTTATATGGTCCAGAGCTAGTTTCTGTTTCCTTGGCAACACATCTTCTAAAACTACTTGTTATATCCTCCGTTTATTTTTCCCTTTTTTAAAATTGTGTTTTCTTATTCATGTTTAAGATGGGAACTCGCTGTGTAACCATGGATGTCTCTTACTGGCAATCTTCTCGCCTCAAGCTCTAAAGCGTTACAATAGAAATATGCCCCATCATGCCTGCTTATTCCAGTTATCGTTATAACTAAGGTCAAGTGTGTCACGGGGAACTTCAACGTCCTTTAAGGATTTGACTTGGGCGCTTCTTGAAAAGAACAACTAGCAAATTAGGTATAATATATATTTAAAGAAAGAGGAAACATTTTGTGTATTAATAAAAATGAAAGAAATGTCTCATTTTGTGGAATTCCTATCACCCTTGAGAGATATTTTATATCACTGTTTTCCTTGCTTATGAGCATGGAGTATTCAAAGTACAGCAATCACTTATATATTGGAGATAATGTTGAGGCAGACAGGAAGTAAAATAGGCCTCCTATTGAAACACAGTAATTTAAAATTCTGTAAATCTGTCTGACAGGGCCCCTCCAGCAAGCAAGTTTCTCCCCAGGATGTTACTGAGGAGACTAATTAAGTTCTGTGATCAAGAGGCACTTAAGGTTATAAAGGAATAGCATTCATTAGTGTCAATTTTTTTCATAAATTACTTCATCTTCCTCTTTGTAGTAATAGGAAGATTTCATTCTCACAACACGAAGAGGTTCCCATGTTTTCTTTGTCGTGACGTAAATCCATGTTGTGGTTAGTATACTTCACATTCCTGATATTTGGAAGATTGATCATTTTCCCCCAAAGGTGACGTGAAACTGGGTCATAGCTAATGTATCAAAAAGAAAATCATTCTAAATTGTGAAAAATTATTTTTCTCATTTTGTTCTTGAATAACTAGCTATTTTTTATAATAAATTATTGTCTATGTTGCACACATTAATGTAATTATATATAGGATGTCCTCTAGGCCTGTGTTGTTGATTGAGTTTGAGAAAAATAAAAAGAAGGTGGAAGTCTGTAATAGCTTGTGTCAATTAAGGAATCCCCTACTGGTGCGAAATCACATCCAGACATCTCTACCTCATTAGTCAGCTCATCACAGCATTACTGCAGCAAATCCCTTGGTTCTTGTCAGTGGCTTTAACATCTTCCTTGAAGATGCCCTGTGAAAGGCCTGAGCACTAATGTTGGAAAAATGTTGTTTTCTACAGAAATTATGTGACATCTGAGAAACATTTGGTTTGGCCTTTGCTGCACTAGGAGTAGCATTTTAAACTTCTTTCTCAGCAAATGAAATACAAAATTGTGTTTTCTCCAGAACCATATGACGAATGAGATGGCATATGAATAATTGATGGCAGGAATCTGAGAGGCTGAATCCTACACACAACTGGTCTTTATTTTCATAAAGAACAAACAAATATAAACTCAATAACCTGTAATAGGAAAAGCCTAACTGATCACATTTAGGGATTTATTCATATAATAATAAACACATTTGAAGAAGACAAAATTGCAAAGTACTGCATATTTCTTGTATCTGTGAACTTTTCTTAACAGGCATGCATGACAGCTTAAGAAGTTTTGAAAATGTCACTTCCTGTCCTTCACATTTGCTATGTTTATATGTATATATACTGTTGTTTTTCTATATTATATCAGACTTTTCACCCTGGCTTTGTAATGAAGAAGTTTTGGGGCACATATAAAAAGAAGCAAACCTATCACTGCGAAATAATGTATGAAAGCAGAATAATATGCATTAGGAATTCACCTTTTTGCCTTGTTTTAAGCAAGATTGGAAATCATTCTCGAAATTTCAATTTATACTTTTAGCTCCCAAGGATGTCTGCTATATATTTCGTACAAAACATTTTTGTACATAAAGTTCTTGATTTCTTTTGGGCATAAGTTTTATTTACAGGGTCTATTTTAGAACAGGACTAAGTGGCTAAAATTATTGTAAACTTAAAGGTAAGATCATGTATCATCAAAAATAGGGACCATTGGAAAGGGCGGAAAAGGGCGTGTGTAGGAGGCTTTGGAGGTGAAAGCCTCCTATGTAGGGGGAAGAGAACTCTAGATGGTGTAATTATAATCATAAAAAAAATTTGAAAGAAAACATTCAAATTTCAAAAATAGTTGATATTCATTTCATTGGAACAAATGCTGACCTCATAGATTAAAAATAACAGTGCAACAGATGTTGATATTATTTAATTTTTCAAAAATGTGGATTCAAATTAAGGAGGAAATACAAATGGAGAAAATATGTGCCACGGCTTTGAAATTCCACACTTTAGAATAGAACAAGAAAACCTCACAACATTCTTGGATGCTACTACATTGTCTCTAGCTATGGTCTAAAGACTGAGTGACCAAAACAAAACAAATAGTGTGGAAGCCAGTGAAAGGATTCTGATTCCGTCTGTGGAAGTAAATCGTATGCCTTGTATTCAGTAATACTTCATGGCCATTTCACTTGGGTACATGACCTACTCTTTTCACTTGATACCTCAACTCATTTCTTTAGTCACCATGATAATACAATTAGAACATTTAAAACATTAACATGTATTCATTCATCATAATATAGTTAATGTATATGAAGTATTAGCAATTTCTCATGTGGTGTTTTTGCTTCTCTTTTATTAAATTGTTCTACCTCTTCTTTGAGGGTAACATGAAATGTAATTGACAGCATCGTTTCTATTTTCATAGCCGTGTTTGGATTTATATGTACTTTGCTCAACCAATGCAGTCCTTCATTGCTTCTTATCACAAGGAAATGATATTTGGAGGATTTCCACCCTCAAGTATATATTGACGGGTCTGTTCCTAGTTATATTTGAAAGCATTCAGTTTCACTTTAATTTGTAGGTGTTCTATTATATATAAAGCACAGGTTGTCAATGTTCATGTTTATGAAAAATTTAGATATTTCTGTTTGTTTGTTTGTTTTAAAAATGTTGCTATTGGTACCCTGGTACTTGCTATCTAAGTCACACGTGAATGTTGTTGCAGGGCATAGAATGGAAAAAATTGGCAACAGTCAGTGCAAAGTTCAAATATCAAGGAGCACTCTCAATCACTTTCCCATCTCTGATCTGCATTATCAGTGGCATACAACAATATGTTTTCTCTTTACATTGACCTTGCATCACTAATTTGGCAAATGCCTTCCATGATACACAAGAGCTATGAATTATATATTTTTGCAACTCATGTTGTCCAAATTAACAACACTGTTCAACTCTTAGTATTTAATGTCATATAACTGTTTTTAGATCTCAGTGATTATTACAAGCCCATAAAAAGAATATACATTTTAAAATATTTTCAGTGACTATATTATTTTTTCATAAAATGTATGCAGATTCTAGGTAAAACAACAAATCCTATTTTGACATTACTCACGTAATTTATTTTTTTCACAATTTATATTTTATTTCTTTTGACAGAAAGATTCCGAGATTTACTACTGCCTCCATCAAGCCAAGATTCTGAGATTCTGCCCTTCATTCAATCTAGAAACTACCCCAAGTAAGTAAGAGGAGTTTGCTGGGGATTGAGAAGGGAAGGATCAAATGCTGGCAAAAACCGATGCAAAGAAGGTGAAATGTCATTGTTGTTTGGAATTTTTTTTACAAATCCTGAGTAACCTAGCGTAACTAACTAGGATCTCACGTATAGTGTATGATCATTGCCACTTTACCAAGGGGCCAGAAAACAGATCTCTGCTTCTAAGCACAATAGCCGTGAGTGGACAGCTGCTTCTCTGTGCAGGAAATGAACCTCTTATATCATCAATGTGTGGCTCCTTATCTCATCCTCTATTTTTTTTTTATTAACTTGAGTATTTGGCAAACATCCCCCTCCCCCCTCCCCTTCCTTATGGGTGTTCCCCTCCCCACCCTCCCCCCATTGCCGCCCTCCCCCCAACAGTCTAGTTCACTGGTCATCCTCTATTTTCTATTTAAATTTAAGATGAAGTATTTACATAGAGATTATCCTCTTAGCTTTCTAATATATTTTTGCTGATTCATTGGTATAAACTGTTTTTTAGTTAAAAGTATGACATGACAGAAATGCAAATTATCTGTTGCATATTGCAAAGGATAATACTTACAGAGCATACCATAGTCAAGCATAAACTCACTATATTCTAACCAATCTATGCTATGGGATTTGGGCTGGACTCTAAGTAGGTTTCATGGTTTCCTTTAATCTTTAGCATTCTCTGAACAAGAGAAATCTAACAAATATTAGAGAATATAATAATGTGACTTTCAGGTAAAAGTACTCATGAAATAGGGAAAACTGACTGATTAATGGCAGATACATTTATATATGTGTGTGTGAGAGAGAGACAGACAGACAGACAGACAGACAGACGACACACACACAGAAATATTAAGGGAAAGTCATTCAAAAATCATTTATTTATACATCTGGGGATCGTTGTTCTAAAATATAACAAAGTTACTTAATCACATTCTTAAATTCATGAACTCTCATATGACCCATTGCCCAAAATGGGGACATCCATTCTATTTTCAGATTCAAGTGTAGACATTGCTCTCTGAATGTTCTCAGACTGTAAATAAATGAGAACAAAATGGGTGACTTAAAGGAAAGGACGCTTAGTGCAAAGCAGGTATGGATTTAGAGGTTAGCGGACTGAAGCAGGAGTACCAAGCTTGATCGCTCACTCTCTGCTCATGTCGCCATAGTTATGTCTGAAAAGATGGTTAATGCTATGTCTGAAAAATGTTTATTTATAATGCTATCCTTATAAAAAGAGCTCAGATATGCAAAATGTTTGAGGACATTTGACATGATTTAAAGTAGATGGTAAGTTGGACAATCAAGTCCCCAAATATGAGCCTGTAGTTATGGAAGGTTTAGTATGTGTACAAATACTTGAGAAAGTACAGGAAGAACTTCTGACTACTTTATTTTCACAAGGATTAAGTTCTATGAGCAGTAGCATCTAGCATCCACTGCTTATAAGGAGGAATATTATTTATGACAGAAGTCAGAATTGTTATTTGGCTTCACTACCAAAGAACAACCTTAATTGTTTGGACAGCAAAATCTGTCTCAATGCACTCTCCGTTCCAACTGGCTGCCTAAAAGTGCCTTCAAAGGATAATACTGAGTAATAACTCTCCAGTCCTCAGATAACCTTCCCAGGTTTCATCTCTTTGCTGGACGATCTTCCTTTCTCTCCTCTGTATTCGGAGTTCTATTTCTAGAAATTATCATTCACTCTTGAGTAATTTTTTGTTCAATTATGTGAAGTGTATTTTGAGCCAAATTTTTATTATCATAAATAGTAATAAAGTAAAAGTAACATACAGAATATCTTTATGTGTCAGAGATTTTAGTATGTGTGAGGTTTTTTGTTTATTTGTTTGCTCTTTTGTTTTGGGTTTTTTGTTTTGTTTTGTTTTGACTTTAAGTTTTTGATTTTCATGGTGTTTCAGGATCGGTTTCTCTGTGTTCCCCTAGCTTTCCTGGAACTCACTCTGTAGACTCAAACTCAAAGATTCATGAGACTTGAGCCATCCCACCTTTAATACTATTTGTTAAATGCTTTAAATACCTCGTGATTTAAGTGAACACTTCCATATAACTTTTCTCATTTCCATAATATTAGTACTATTTATTTGTATTTTATACTATTTGTGGCTATTTTCAAGGGTATTGTTTCCCTAATTTCTTTCTCTGCCCTTTGATAGTAGGTGTAAAGGAAGACTACTGATGCCTTTGAGTTCATTATTTTTCCAGCCACTTTGCCAAAGTTGGTCATCAACTGTAGGCGTTCTCTGGTAAAATTTTGAGTCACTAATGCATATTATATCATCTTCGAATAACGATACCTTGCCATCTTCCTTTCCAGTCTGTGCTCCTTGATCTCCTTTTGTTTTCTTATTGCTCTAGCTAGAACTTCAAGTACTATACCGAGTAGATAGGAAGAAATTTGGCACCCTTATTTTCTCCCTGATTTTAGTAGGAGTACTTCAAGTTATTCTCCATTTAATATAGATTAAATAGATATAAATAGATTTTTGTCTATTGCCTTGCTCTGTATTGTTTAATCATGTTTAGTATGTGCCCTGTATCCTCAGTTTTCTAATACCTTTATTGTGAAGGGGTGTTGTATTCTTTGAAAGGCTTTTTCAGCATATCATGAAATGATAGGTAAATTTCTAAAATTACATTGATGGCTTTTCATATATTGAACGATCTCTGCATTCCTCAGTTAAAGCCTACTTGATCATGGTGAATGATGGTTTTGATGTGTTCTTGGATTCTGTTTGTGAGAATTTTACTGAGTATTATTCCACTGATATTTGTAAGTGAAATAGATTCGAAGTTCTCTTTCTTTGTAGATTCTCTGTGTGGTTTAGGTATCAGGGTACATGTGACCTCATAGAAGGAATTAGGTAGTGTTCCTTCTGTTTCTATTTTGTGGAATAGTTTGAGGAACATTGGTATTTTTTCTTCTTTGGAAGTCTAACTATAATTCTGCACTAAAATCATCTGCCCCTGGACTGTTTTTTGGTTGGGAGACTGTTAATGACTGCCTCCAATTTTTTAGGGGTCATGGGATTATTTAAATAGTTAACCTGAACTTGATTTAATTTTGGTAAGTGGTATTTGTATAAAAAATTATTCATTACAGTTAGATTGTTTACTTTTATGTAGTATAGGCTTTGGAAGTAAAACCTAAGGATTTTTCTTTTAATTACAGCAGTTTCTATTTTTATGTTCCTCTTTTCATTTCTGATTTTGTTAAGTTGGAATTGTCTCTGTGCCCTTCAGTTTAGCTAAGGTTTTATTTATCTTGTTGATTTTTCCCAGCTCTTGATTTTGTTGATTTGTTGTATCTTTCTCTTTGTTTCTGACAGATTGAATTAAGCCTTGAGTTTGACTATTTCCTGCCGTCAACTCCTCTTAGCTGTGTTTGCTTCTTTTTGTTCTAGCGCTTTCAGGTGTGATGTTAAGTTGCTACTGTAGAATCTCTCAATTTCTTTATAAAGGCACTGTTTTGAATTTTCCTCTTAGTACTGCTTTCATGGTGTCCCAAAAGTTTGGGGGTATGTTGTGCTTTCCTTTTCATTGATTTGTAGAAAGTCTTTTATTTATTTCTTCCCTGACCCCGAGGTAGTGCCTATCATCAAGTAGAGAGTTGTTCATTTTCCATGAGTATGT
Source organism: Rattus rattus (assembly GCF_011064425.1). Lineage (NCBI taxonomy): Eukaryota > Metazoa > Chordata > Mammalia > Rodentia > Muridae > Rattus > Rattus rattus. The sequence continues at coordinate 113,928,160 of NC_046155.1, read as the reverse complement.
GGGCTTTCTGTTGTTTCTTTTGTTGCTGAAGTCCATCCTTAATCTGTGGTGATCTGATAGAGTACAGAGAATTATTTCAATCTCCTTGTATCTATTGAAAGATTATTTTGTGTCTAATTATATGATCAGTTTTGGAGAAGGTTCTGTGAAGTGCTAAGAAGAAGGTTTCTTCTTCTGTTTTAGAGTGAAATGTTCTATATATGTTAAATCCATTTGGTTCATCAACTCTGCTTCTTTCATTGTTGTTTTGATGACCTGTCTATGGGGAAGAATGGAGTGTTGAAGTCTCCCACTGTTATTGTGTAAGTACAATGGATGATACACATTTAGTTGTTTTCTTTGAAGAATGTGGGTGCCCTTGCACCCAGGTCTTGGTAGATTATAAAGTGACCTTCCCCATATCATTTGATAAGTTTGGTTGAAAATCTATTATATTAAATATTACAATGGCTACTCCAACTTGTTTCTTGGGTCAATTTGATTGGAAAACCATTTTCCAGCCCTTGACCCCGAGGTAGTGCCTATGTTTGTTGTTGAGGTGTGTTTCTTGTATGTATGGGAATGACAGATGCAGTCTTCTTAGCCTGTGTCTTTTTATTAATGAGTTAAGTCCATTGATGTTGAGAGATATTAGTAAGCAATGATTGTAAGTTCCTGTTATTTTGTTGTTGGAGGTATTACCATGTATGTGTGAATCTCCTCTTTTGGTTATACTATGTTATGATTAATATCCTATGTTTTCTTGGTTGTAGTGTCCCTTGTTGTTTTGGAGTTTTCCTTCTAGAATCCTATGAAGGGCTGGATTATTGGAAAGATATTTAAATGTCACTTAGGCATAGGATATCTTTGTTTCTCCAACTTTGGTGATTGAGATTTTTATGTGGCATAGTAGTCTGAGCAAGAACCTGTGTTCTCTTGGGGTCTGCCAGACATCTGTCAAGGATCTTCTGGCTTTCAGAGTCTCTGATGAGAATTCAGTATAATTCTGATAGGTAGGCCTTTCTATGCTACTTGGCCTTTTTCCCTTGCAGCTTTTTTTCTTTTATTGGATATTTTTAAATTTGCATTTCAAATGTTATTCCCTTTCCATGTTTCCCGGCATAAGCCCCCTGTCCCATCCCTCTTCCCTTCTTCTATAAGGGTATTCCCCTCCACATCACCCCCCTTCCAACTCCTCAGACATTCCCCCATAATGGGGATTCCAGCCAAGGCAGGACCAAGAGTTTCTTCCATTGGTGCCCAACAAGTCCATCCTACCATATGCAGCTGGAGCTGGTCAGTCCATGTACAGTCTTTGGGTGGAAGCCCTGGTTGGTTGACTTTGTTGTTCTTATGGGGTTGCAAGTCCCTTCAGCTCATTCAGTCCTTTCTCTAATTACTCCAACTGGGATCCCATTCTCAGTTCAATGAATGGTTTCCTGCTAGCATTCGCCTCTATATTTGACATGCTCTGACTGTGGCTCTCAGGAGACATCTATACCCAGTTCCTGTCAGCATGCACGTCTTAGCTTCTTCAATCCATCAATCTTATCTTGTTTTGTGAATATATATATATATATATATATATATATATATATATATATATATATATGCTGTATACCCATGGGGGGGGGTTCAGGATGGCCTTTCCTTCAGTCTGTGCTCCAAACTTTGCCTCTATATACCCTCCTATAATATTTTTGTTCCCCCTTTTTTTTTCCTTTCATTCCCCACTTCTTCTAATGGCTAGTTCTAATCATAGAACTAAACTTCAGTATCTTTATTTTTTTTTTTTATTTACTTGAATATTTCTTTATATACATTTCGAAAGTGTTATTCCTTTCCGGTTTCGGCTAACATCCCCCTCCCCCTCCGCTTCCTTATGGGTGTTCCCCTCCCCACCCTCCCCCCATTGCCGCCCTCCCCCCAACAGTCTAGTTCACTGGGGGTTCAGTCTTAGCAGGACCCAGGGCTTCCCCTTCCACTGGTGCTCTTACTAGGATATTCATTGCTACCTATGAGGTCAGAGTCCAGGGTCAGTCCATGTATAGTTTTTAGGTAGTGGCTTAGTCCGTGGAAGCTCTGGTTGCTTGGCATTGTTGTACATATGGGGTCTCGAGCCCCTTCAAGCTCTTCCAGTTCTTTCTCTGATTCCTTCAACGGGGGTCCTATTCTCACTTCAGTGGTTTGCTGCTGGCATTCGCCTTTGTATTTGATGTATTGTGGCTGTGTCTCTCAGGAGCGATCTACATCCGGCTCCTGTCGGTCTGTACTTCTTTGCTTCATCCATCTTGTCTAATTGGGTGGCTGTATATGTATGGGCCACATGTGGGGCAGGCTCTGAATGGGTGTTCCTTCAGTCTCTGTTTTAATCTTTGCCTCTCTCTTTCCTGCCAAGGGTATTCTTGTTCCCCTTTTAAAGAAGGAGTGAAGCATTCACATTTTGATCATCCGTCTTGAGTTTCATTTGTTCTAGGAATCTAGGGTAATTCAAGCATTTGGGCTAATAGCCACTTATCAATGAGTGCATACCATGTATGTCTTTCTGTGATTGGGTTAGCTCACTCAGGATGATATTTTCCAGTTCCAACCATTTGCCTAACGAATTTCATAAAGTCGTTGTTTTTGATAGCTGAGTAATATTCCATTGTGTAGATGTACCACATTTTCTGTATCCATTCCTCTGTTGAAGGGCATCTGGGTTCTTTCCAGCTTCTGGCTATTATAAATAAGGCTGCGATGAACATAGTGGAGCACTTGTCTTTTTTATATATTGGGGCATCTTGTGGGTATATGCCCAAGAGAGGTATAGCTGGATCCTCAGGCAGTTCAATGTCCAATTTTCTGAGGATGCTCCAGACTGATTTCCAGAATGGTTGTACCAGTCTGAAATCCCACCAACAATGGAGGAGTGTTCCTCTTTCTTCACATCTTCGCCAGCATCTGCTGTCACCTGAGTTTTTGATCTTAGCCATTCTCACTGGTGTGAGGTGAAATCTCAGGGTTGTTTTTGATTTGCATTTCCTTATGACTAAAGATGTTGAACATTTCTTTAGGTGTTTCTCAGCCATTGGCATTCCTCAGCTGTGAATTCTTTGTTTAGCTCTGAACCCCATTTTTTAATAGGTTATTTGTTTCCTGCAGTCTAACTTTTGAGTTCTTTGTATATTTTGGATATAAGGCCTCTATCTGTTGTAGGATTGGTAAAGATCTTTTCCCAATCTGTTGGTTGCCGTTTGTCCTAACCACAGTGTCCTTTGCCTTACAGAAGCTTTGCAGTTTTATGAGATCCCATTTGTCGATTCTTGATCTTAGAGCGTAAGCCATTGGTGTTTTGTTTAGGAAATTTTTTCCAGAGCCCATGTGTTCCAGATGCTTCCCTAGTTTTTCTTCTATTAGTTTGAGTGTGTCTGGTTTGATGTGAAGGTCCTTGATCCACTTGGACTTAAGCTTTGTACAGGGTGATAAGCATGGATCGATCTGCATTCTTCTACATGTTGACCTCCAGTTGAACCAGCACCATTTGCTGAAAATGCTATCTTTTTTTCCATTGGATGGTTTTGGCTCCTTTGTCAAAAATCAAGTGACCATAGGTGTGTGGGTTCATTTCTGGGTCTTCAATTCTATTCCATTGGTCTATCTGTCTGTCTCTGTACAAATACCATGCAGTTTTTATCACTATTGCTCTGTAATACTGCTTGAGTTCAGGGATAGTGATTCCCCCTGAAGTCCTTTTATTGTAGAGGATAGCTTTAGCTATCCTGGGTTTTTTGTTATTCCAGATGAATTTGCAAATTTTTCTGTCTAACTCTTTGAAGAATTGGATTGGTATTTTGATGGGGATTGCATTGAATCTGTAGATTGCTTTTGGTAAAATGGCCATTTTTACTATATTAATCCTGCCAATCCATGAGCATGGGAGATCTTTCCATCATCTGAGGTCTTCTTCAATTTCTTTCTTCAGTGTCTTGAAGTTCTTGTTGTACAGATCTTTTACTTGCTTGGTTAAAGTCACACCGAGGTACTTTATATTATTTGGGTCTATTATGAAAGGTGCCATTTCCCTAATTTCTTTCTAGGCTTGTTTCTCTTTTTGTGTAGAGGAAGGCTACTGATTTATTTGAGTTAATTTTATACCAGCCACTTTGCTGAAGTTGTTTATCAGCTTTAGTAGTTCTCTGGTGGAACTTTTGGGATCACTTAAATATACTATCATATCATCTGCAAACAGTGATATTTTGACTTCTTCTTTTCCGATCTGTATCCCCTTGACCTCCTTTTGTTGTCTGATTGCTCTGGCTAGAACTTCAAGAACTATATTGAATAAGTAGGGAGAGAGTGGGCAGCCTTGTCTAGTCCCTGATTTTAGTGGGATTGCTTCAAGTTTCTCTCCATTTAGTTTAATGTTAGCAACTGGTTTGCTGTATATGGCTTTTACTATGTTTAGGTATGGGCCTTGAATTCCTATTCTTTCCAGGACTTTTATCATGAAGGGGTGTTGAATTTTGTCAAATGCTTTCTCAGCATCTAATGAAATGATCATGTGGTTTTGTTCTTTCAGTTTGTTTATATAATGGATCACGTTGATGGTTTTCCAGATATTAAACCATCCCTGCATGCCTGGGATGAAGCCTACTTGATCATGGTGGATGATTGTTTTGATGTGCTCTTGGATTGGTTTGCCAGAATTTTATTGAGTATTTTTTGGCCGATATTCATAAGGGAAATTGGTCTGAAGTTCTCTTTCTTTGTTGTGTCTTTGTGTGGTTTAGGTATAAGAGTAATTGTGGCTTCGTAGAAGGTATTCGGTAGTGATCCATCTGTTTCAATTTTGTGGAATAGTTTGGATAATATTGGTATGAGGTCTTCTATGAAGGTTTGATAGAATTCTGCACTAAACCCGTCTGGACCTGGGCTCTTTTTGGTTGGGAGACCTTTAATGACTGCTTCTATTTCCTTAGGAGTTATGGGGTTGTTTAACTGGTTTATCTGTTCCTGATTTAACTTCGGTACCTGGTGTCTGTCTAGGAAATTGTCCATTTCCTGAAGATTTTCAAGTTTGTTGAATATAGGTTTTTATAGTAAGGTCTGATGATTTTTTGAATTTCCTCTGAATCTGTAGTTATGTCTCCCTTTTCATTTCTGATTTTGTTAATTTGGACGCACTCTCTGTGTCCTCTCGTTAGTCTGGCTAAGGGTTTATCTATCTTGTTGATTTTCTCAAAGAACCAACTTTTGGTTCAGTTGATTCTTTCTATGGTCCTTTTGTTTCTACTTGGTTGATTTGGCTCTGAGTTTGATTATTTCCTGCCTTCTACTCCTCCTGGGTGTATTTGCTTCTTTTTGTTCTAGAGCTTTTAGGTGTGCTGTCAAGCTGCTGACATATGCTCTTTCCTGTTTCTTTCTGCAGGCACTCAGCGCTATGAGTTTTCCTCTTAGCACAGCTTTCATTGTGTCCCATAAGTTTGGGTATGTTGTACCTTCATTTTCATTAAATTCTAAAAAGTTTTTAATTTCTTTCTTTATTTCTTCCTTGACCAGGTTATCCTTGAGTAGAGCATTGTTCAATTTCCAAGTATATGTGGGCATTCTTCCTTGATTGTTATTGAAGACCAGTTTTAGGCCGTGGTGGTCCGATAGCATGCATGGGATTATTTCTATCTTTCTGTACCTGTTGAGGCCCGTTTTTTGACCAATTATATGGTCAATTTTGGAGAAAGTACCATGAGGAGCTGAGAAGAAGGTATATCCTTTTGCTTTAGGATAGAATGTTCTATAAATATCCGTTAAGTCCATTTGGCTCATGACTTCTCTTAGTCTGTCTACATCTCTGTTTAATTTCTGTTTCCATGATCTGTCCATTGATGAGAGTGGGGTGTTGAAATCTCCTACTATTATTGTGTGAGGTGCAATGTGTGTTTTAAGCTTTAGTAAGGTTTCTTTTACATATGAAGGTGCCCTTGTATTTGGGGCATAGATATTTAGGATTGAGAGTTCATCTTGGTGGATTTTTCCTTTGATGAATATGAAGTGTCCTTCCTTATCTTTTTTGATGACTTTTAGTTGAAATTGATTTTATTTGATATTAGAATGGCTACTCCAGCTTGCTTCTTCTGACCATTTGCTTGGAAAGTTGTTTCCCAGCCTTTCACTCTGAGGTAGTGTCTGTCTTTGTCTCTGAGGTGTGTTTCCTGTAGGCAGCAGAATGCAGGGTCCTCGTTGTATCCAGTTTGTTAATCTATGTCTTTTTATTGGGGAGTTGAAGCCATTGATGTTGAGAGATATTAAGGAATAGTGATTATTGCTTCCCGTTATATTCATATTTGGATGTGAGGTTATGTTTGTGTGCTTTCATTCTCTTTGTTTTGTTGCCAAGACGATTAGTTTCTTGCTTCTTCTAGGGTATAGCTTGCCTCCTTATGTTGGGCTTTACCATTTATTATCCTTTGTAGTGCTGGATTTGTAGAAAGATATTGTGTAAATTTGGTTTTGTCATGGAATATCTTGGTTTCTCCATCTATGTTAATTGAAGTTTTGCAAGATACAGTAACCTGGGCTGGCATTTGTGTTCTCTTAGGGTCTGTATGACATCAGTCCAGGATCTTCTGGCCTTCATAGTTTCTGGCGAGAAGTCTGGTGTGATTCTGATAGGTCTGCCTTTATATGTTACTTGACCTTTTTCCCTTACTGCTTTTAATATTCTTTCTTTATTTTGTGTGTTTGGTGTTTTGACTATTATGTGACGGGAGGTGTTTCTTTTCTGGTCCAATCTATTTGGAGTTCTGTAGGCTTCTTGTATGCCTATGGGTATCTCTTTTTTTAGGTTAGGGAAGTTTTCTTCTATGATTTTGTTGAAGATATTTACTGGTCCTTTAAGCTGGGAGTCTTCACTCTCTTCTATACCTATTATCCTTAGGTTTGATCTTCTCATTGAGTCCTGGATTTCCTGTATGTTTTGGACCAGTAGCTTTTTCCGCTTTACATTATCTTTGACAGTTGAGTCAATGATTTCTATGGAATCTTCTGCTCCTGAGATTCTCTCTTCCATCTCTTGTATTCTGTTGGTGAAGCTTGTATCTACAGCTCCTTGTCTCTTCTTTTGGTTTTCTATATCAGGGTTGTTTCCATGTGTTCTTTCTTGATTGCTTCTATTTCCATTTTAAATTCCTTCAACTGTTTGATTGTGTTTTCCTGGAATTCTTTCAGGGATTTTTGTGACTCCTCTCTATGGGCTTCTACTTGTTTATTTATGATTTCCTGATATTCTTTCAGGGATTTTTGTGTCTCCTCTCTATGGGCTTCTACTTGTTTATTTATGTTTTCCTGGAATTCTTTCAGGCATTTTTGCGATTCCTCTCTGTAGGCTTCTATTGTTTATTAATGTTTTCCTGTGTTTCTCTAAGGGAGTTCTTCACGTCTTTCTTGAAGTCCTCCAGCATCATGATCAAATATGATTTTGAAACTAGATCTTGCTTTTCTGGTGTGTTTGGACATTCCATGTTTGTTTTGGTGGGAGAATTGGGCTCCGATGATGCCATGTAGTCTTGGTTTCTGTTGCTTGGGTTCCTGCGCTTGCCTCTCGCCATCAGATTATCTCTAGTGTTACTTTGTTCTGCTATTTCTGACAGTGGCTAGACTGTCCTATAAGCCTGTGTGTCAGGAGTGCTGTAGACCTGTTTTACTGTTTTCTTTCAGCCAGTTATGGGGACAGAGTGTTCTGCTTTCATGCGTGTAGTTTTTCCTCTCTACAGGTCTTCAGCTGTTCCTGTGGGCCTGTGTCTTGAGTTCACCAGGCAGGTCACTTGCAGCAGACAAGTTGTTCTTACCTGTGGTCCTGAGGCTCAAGTTCGCTCTCGGGGTGCTGCCCACTGGCTCTCTGCGGCAGCAGCAACTAGGAAGATCTGCGCTGCCCCTTCTGGGAGCTTCAGTGCACCAGGGTTCCAGATGGCCTTTGGTGTTTTCCTCTGGCGTCCGAGATGTGTGTGCAGAGAGCAGTCTCTTCTGGTTTCCCAGGCTTGTCTGCCTCTCTGAAGGTTTAGCTCTCCCTCCCACGGGATTTGGGTGCAGAGAACTGTTTATCCGGTCTGTTTCCTTCAGGTTGCGGCGGTGTCTCAGGCAGGGGTCCTGCCGCTCCTGGACCCTCCCCCACGGGAGCCCAGAGGCCTTATACAGTTTCCTCTTGGGCCAGGGAAGTGGGCAGGGGTGGGCAGTGTTGGTGGTCTCTTCCGATCTGCAGCCTCAGGAGTGCCCACCTGACCAGGCGGTGAGGTCTCTCTCCCACGGGGTCTTGGGAGCAGAGAGCTGCTGCAGGCTGGGATCCGCGGGTGTGGGACTCCCTGCGGTCCCGAGGTTCAAGTTCGCTCTCGGGGTGCTGCCCATGGGCTCTCTGCGGCGGCAGCCTTGTTCCCCTTTTTAAGAAGGAGTGAAACTTACACATTTTGGTCATCCTTGAACTTCACGTGGTCTGTGGATTGTATCTTGGGTAATTTGAGCTTTGGGGCTAATATTCACTTATCACTGAGTGCATACCATGTGTATTTTTCTGTGATTAGGTGATATTTTCTAGTTCCATTCATTTGCCTATGAATTTCATGAAGTCATCATTTTTAATAGCTAAGTAATATTCCATTGTATAAATGGACATTTTTTGTATCTATTCTTCTGTTGAGGGATATCTGGGTTTTTTGCAGCTTCTGTCTATTATCATTAAAGCTGCTGTGAACATAGTGGAGCATGAGTCCTTGTTATATTTTGGACCATCTTTTGGGTATATACCCAGAAGTGTTATAACTGGGTCCTCAGTTAGTACTAGGTCCAGTTTTTCTGAGGAACTTCTGGTCTAATTTCCAGAATTGTTGTACCAGCTTGCAATCCCACCAACAATGGAAGAGTGTTCTTTCACCACATCCACACCAGCATCTGTTGTCTGAGTTTTTGATCTTAGCCATTCTGACTGGTGTGAGGTGGAAGAAGTTGTTTTGATTTCAATTGCTCTGAGGATATTGAACATTTTCTTAGGTAATTCTCAGCCATTTGATATTCCTGAGCTGAGAATTCTTTGTTTAACTCTGTACCCCAATTTTTAATAGGGTTATTTGTTCTTTGGAGTCTAACTCCTTGAGTTCTTTGTATATTTTGGATACTAGCCCTCTATCAAATGTAGGATTAGTGGACACCTTTTCCCAATGTGTTGGTTGCCGTTTTGTCCTAATGACAGTGTCCTTTGGTTTACAGAACATTTGCAGTTTTATGAGGTCCCATTTCTCAGTTCTTAATCTTAGAACATAAGCCATTTCCCCAGTGCCCATGTGTTTGAGGCTCTTCCCCACTTTTTCCTCTGTTAGTTTGAGTGTACCTGGTTTTGTGTGGAGGTCCTTGATCCACTTGGCCTTGGGATTTATACAGGCCAGTAAGAATGGATTGAATTTTCCTCTATGTCTTTAAAAGATTTGTTTCTTCTTTAAGGGCTTCTATCCATGGGATAGTTGTTTTGTTTTCTGTATTTCTTAATTCTTTTTTTTTTTTCCGGAGCTGAGGACCGAACCCAGGGCCTTGCACTTGCTAGGCAAAAGCTCTACCACTGAGCTAAATCCCCAACCCCTGTTTTCTGTATTTTTTAAAGAGAATTATTTATATCCTCTTCAAAGGCCTCTATTTTCTTCATGAGATGATTATGGTCACAGTTTTGTTTCTCTTGTGTATTAGGATATTCAGGGCTTCCTGTAGTAGGGGACCTGGTTTCTGATGGTGCCATATTGCATTGGCTTCTGTTAATTATGTTTTTGAATTTGCTTTTTGCCATCTGATTGACTCTGATGTTGTTTATCCTTATTGTCCTGCATTGAAGCCGACCACAATGAGGTGGAGCTGTATGTCCAGTATTTAGAGATTTAGAGCAGACCTTCTGGGAGGAAGACTTGGTGGGATCCCAGCATGGGTTGGATGTAGGGAAGGGTATTTCACCTTTGAACCAGGTTAGAGCAGGCTTCCTAGGAGGCAGGTTGGGCTGTGGGAAGGGGGTGGGGGAAAGAGCTGATCTGTTGCTATGAGAGGAGTTGTGGACTGGAAGCACCCTACATAGTTTTAATCCAAATGCTGTATAGGCCTCCAGGACTTCCCATAATCACTGTATATTAACTAACTACCCGCAGTAATGCAGCTCTAGTGGGGTTATTAGAGTCGCCAGGGATACTGTTAAGAGTTTCATATCTTAGTCTTTATCCAGGCATACCAACTTTGAATAGAGAGTCAGGAGTTGGGACCCAGTGTGTGTGTTTTAATAAACCTTTCAAGAAATTCTGATGCACATATTAGTTTGCAACCCATTAAAGCAAAACAGGTTTTGAAAACTATGTCAGGCTCTAATGCTCCCCTATCACTTTTTATGGCTTTTACTGATGTAGTTATCTCCTGAATAGTCTAAGCTGCAATATCATCTTCTCCGGGGGAGTAGTTACTCATTATTATTTTTCTCCCAGGTGAAAAAGAAATTGTTGCCTGATAGATGGTCTATGACTATATGCCCTTTATTTCCCTAACCAAAATAAGTAGTGATTGACAGGCACAGTTAATGTCTGATTAAGGAAAGAAGTACTGGAGACAAATTTAAAAAGAATTAAGGAATTATATTTTATTTAAATAGAAAGTGTGGTCTTTGGAAAATCACTTGATGTTTTGGAGTTTAAGTTCTCATTGCAATAAAATGAAAATTTATTTTCCCTACTTTAAGTTATTCTGTGATTGTAGAGTGGAAGTGTGTATAGAATAATCAGTACAGCTTCTGTACCAGAATAAATTTTGATTAAACAGTTTTTAATACTCTGTTTTTAGTCTCTATTGTAAAACTTAAATATTTATTGATTTTCTTAATTTTTTTTAGAAAGAAGTCCTCAAAATTATTTGCGACTTTAGTACCAAGGAATCTTCTGTCCTTGTCTGGCCTCCAAGGACACCTACATATACATGGCATACACATGGACAACAACAACCTCAACATGCACACACACACACACACACACACACACACACACACACGCACACACACACACACACACACACACACCAAAAACACATCGTGCAAAAAAAAATTAAATATTTAAATAATCTTTAAAAGTATGTATTTAAGAAGCATGAAATGGTTATATACATATGGATTCCCTTTCTCCCCAGAGGTTATTGGCTAACAGTTTGAGGGGAGAAAGGAGGCAAAGCTGTAGAGGTAGAGCATGAATGTTTGGATGGATGACTGAGTATGGACAGAATGACCTCTGAAGACCACTTCAGGGAGAGGACTCCGGTTTATTGTTTCAGGGATAGAGTATATAAGGGCCTTCTAGGGGTATAGGTGGAAAGGCCAATTGGTCATAGCATCAAGTGAATGCGACAGGCTTTAATATAGCACCTAATTATCATGCAATGTTCAGTAGGTGTGTGCTGAGTTAAACAGCCTTCCACAGGCTCTGTACAAGGTCACTTTCAGACAAGGTCACCAAAGGCCAGCAGCTTGTGTTTAGGGACACTCTCCAGACAAAGACTGACAGAGATGAGAAGCTCTGATGACAAAGCGACAAAGGGAATCCTCCATTTTGTGCTGAGCTGGGAAGCCATCAGTTCATGAGGAACTGCTACCTTAATAGCAAGGTTCCCCAAAATATACAGATCCTAATTGTCATTAGTAACAATACCATGATGTTTTAAAATATATAATACTTAATGTATAAATTTATATATTATTCTCTCTCTCTCTCTCTCTCTCTCTCTCTCTCTCTCTCTCTGTTTTTGTATACATTACCCAGTATCAGGAAATTTATTATACTAGTGACACAAAGTAGACTGAGAAAAATCACATTACTTAAATGAATCATTAAACAATAATCATCTGAAGGGATGCACTTGCATGTGGCAACAAAGTCTTAAGAGCTAGTGAGGTGGTAGGAAACGGATGGTGTTGGTTACAATTTTAATTTCCATCTTACAGAATAAATAGATCACAAGGTGTGATACCTAGCAATTATAGCTATATACAAATATTTTTTTCTGTTTCAACAACTACCAAGATGGTTTCAATGTAGCTCCTCAGTGTCTGAGGTTATATAGTCAAAGCAGTAGAAGGGAACAGAGCAAAGACTATGGAAACCATGGCTTCCTCTAGGTAGTCCTCTGCAGCCTAGGTGAGAGCTCTTTGATGTAACTAAACTGAGCTGAGCCTCGTGTCTTTCACCATTCAGAGGAGTGTAAATAGTGTGGTTAAAGAGGTTGCTTTCTTGTTTTGTCTTAAATGTGTAGATCTCATGCCATTGCCCCAAGTTTGGGGTGTTTGTTTTATAGATGTTTTTTAAAAAGTAAACAAATTTAAAGATCATTTTGTAATGCATTTTTAAAAATGTATTTACCATAGCATACAATTTTTTAATTTTTCTTATGATATTCTATGAACTCATTTTTATGAAATACTGTCATAGTTATTACCTACTATTAAAATATTAATAAGGGCATTTCCCGACTATTACAGTTAAGTTTCTCCTCAGGTTGTTAGTAGAAATACAACTTTAGTTGTTTGTTAAACAATCTGATTTAGAGTAGCAACAAGTGCCTGGACAGAAGATTTTTAATAACTATTGACACTATTTTGTCATTCTTATAATTGGATTAATTTACATTGATTAATTTCTTCATTAAAAAAACTTCAAAAGACAGGATAATCAAGTCCATCTTATCTAACAACTAAACCAACTGAGAAAACGTGAATGCAAATTATCCTAAGGGGGAAAAAATATTAAAATGTAGAAAATGGTTATGTAGTTTGCAAGGGGTAAGCCTGGCAAAGGCATGACTTCTCAGGTATGCTGTTTTTCATCATAGAAATTTTATCATGTATCTAAAATATCCATTAAAAATATACCCATATTCCCATTGCAGTTTGAAGAAGTGAACAATTGTATGTACTCTCTATAGTTTTGCCACTACTACTCATAAATGAAAGTCATTAAATTTGCACATTATTAAGTTAATGTGCAAAAAATTATATCTAAGTTATTTTATTTTTTCTTTATACTTTTCATAAAAACTAGGCCTTGTCAGTTAACCACTCATTAGTTATATTGTTATTATCCTCTCCCTTCACCATTAATTGGGTATCCTCTGACTATTGCACAACACATACCTCCTCTCCCCCCCTCCACAAGGATGTCTCCACCCCAACCCTATCAGACCTCCCCATTCCCAGGGGGCCCAAGTGTCTTGGGGGGTTAGGTGCATCTTCTCTGACTGAGTCCAGACAAGGCAGTCCTCTGCTGTACATGTGTTATGAGCGTCATATCAGCTGGTGTATTCTGCCTGGTTGGTGTTCAATGTCTGACACATCTCAGAGATCCAGGTTTCTTGAAATTCCTGGTCTTCCTATGGGGTCGCCCTCACCTCAGCTTCTTCCAACTTTTCCCTAATTCAACCACAGGGGTCCATGGCTTCTGTCCATTGGTTGGGTATGAGCATCTGCATTTGACTCTTTGAGTGGCCTGCTCAGGGGACAGCCATGCTAGGTTCCTGTCTGTAAGCATACCATAGCATCAGTAATAATGTCAAGGCTTGGGGCCTCCTTCTGAGCTGGATTCCAATTTGTGCCTGTCACTGGACCTCCTTTTCCTCAGGATCTTCTCCATTTTTGTTCCTGCAGTACTTTCAAACAGGGACAATTCTGGGTCAGAGTTTTTAACTGTGGAATGTCAATCTAATCCCTCCACTTGATGCTTTATCTTTTTACTGGAGGTAGACTCTGCAAGTTCCCTCTCCCCACTGTAGGGCATTTCATCTAAGGTCCCTCCCTTTAAGTTCTGAGAGTCTCTTATCTCCCAGGTCTCTGGTACATTCTAAAGGGTCCCCTACCTCCTACTTTCCTAGGTTGCCTGTTTCAATTCTTTCTGCTGTCTCTTGGGGCTTAAAGGCTTCTAAATATAGTCACAGTAACAAAATAAATAGTAGTAGTAATAAAATAATAAATAATAAGCATTTGAGTTATACATGACTAAGCTGCTTTAAATATTTCATAGTAAATTCAGGTTTCAAAATATTACATGAGACCTCATTTATATGTCTGTCTTTATTATTAAATGTATCAATTCATAACAATTTAACAAAGGTGTCAAATGAAAAGCAGCTGATTCTCAGAGATCCCTCAGAACAAATCCATGCTATCCCTAGCTTGTTTTGAGCTCTGTCTACTTCTCTGTGCTGTACATTGTCCCAGTGGCATAATATAGATACACTGATATCATAAGTAAAGTATCTCTGATGTTTGTGTTGCATTCTCCAATTTCTACCAGGTTTTCTCTGTGTCCTCAAATCTTGTCTCTTTTATACTTGAAGTAAATGGAGTTTAGAGAGGTCATGTAGCTCATCTGTGATCTCATTCCTAGTAAATGGCTGGAACTCCAAGTTCCAGTGTTCTTGTTCAAAGTTATTACAAAACACCAGAGAACAGCTATGTGGAGAGGGAGAAGCACATGTTGTTTTGGAGGGAGATAATTAGCAAATGGGTATTTTTCATGATTCCTCTCATGTGTTGATGAAATAAAATAAAATTCATTGGTGAAGATTACAAAGAAGGTTTCTTAAAATATTTCATTCAATTTATTTTTTATCTAACTTATTGTATGTGGCTTTCAGATGAAGATACAAAAATTTATAGGGTAGAACTCAACTCATCGTTGGTCTTGAATCACACAAAGAACATATACATAGTTTCTGATTGTTGACTAAATAAAAACCATGAGTTACAAAGACAGAATTAAAATTATATATTTAATTATATAAAGTAAATAGTAGAATGTTTTTCATGTTTAAAATACTACATTAGGAATATTAATTTTTTCTTTAAGTAAAAACTTATTTTCCCTTCCTGTAGTGGATACAGTATTTTCCAAAAGCAACCTTTGCAAGTTTTCTCTCTAGATAATATGCATGCATTACCTAGACTGGCCTAAATTTTGTCACTGTAAGCAGTTAACCTTGAAATAGCAACCCATGGTTCAGTGTGGTAAAACACTAAGGGAATTTGTTTCCTGAATATGTAGCATCTTCTGTGGGTGCAGTGAATCTCTAGGATGATATTATTCAAGCAACAATGCAGAAATTCAGTCTGTTTCCCATTTCTGGGTCAACACATGGTTTTTAGTTACCAATGATGGGAAATGACATTTGCATGTCCAAGACATGGCAAATTGCTTGTATTTGGAACCCAGTAAATAGAACTATTCATATGACCCAATACGATCTCAAATACCTATAAAAGAAAGTCACTTGTGAAAAAGTGAAAAAAGTATAAGCAATGTCTAAATATCATGAAGTTCTGCATTCAAAGAAATGCTTATTAATGGATTTATTCTGTAGACATTTAACAGATGCTTAATCATTAACTCCACAAGTATATGGTCTTACCTGGTCTTCTATTTAAGTGGACACCAAACATAAATGACATGTAGACACACTATAAAGATATACTGTTTGAAAACATATAATGGAATAAAAGTTATAAAACAGGTTACATACATAGGGTCTATCTTTCCTATCAATGTGTCTAAAATGAAACAAACGGTATAAGTATGGGCATTCTACAGTAATCACAGTTATCTCTTTTGATCATAAAATGGACATTTTCAGACATCATGGATTTAGAAGGAAAGATAAAGTACAAGAGAGCCACAGCATCCAAGTGAGACGGCTTCTTACATCTGCCAAAATAGCCACACAGTCAAAACAGATGAATGGAATCTGGGAAATGTGGTGTTTTGGCTAGACATTTGCTTCCCTCAATAAAATTAATGTTCTGTTACTAATAAAAGAAGGGTAGGTATCAAGTGGACAATTCACAATTTTTGTTTGTGGTTCAAGGTAGTTGTACCACACACACACACACACACACACACACACACACGCACACACACACACACACACACACACACACACACACACATATTTAGACAAGCACACACAGAGCAAGAACAACTTCCTTTTTGATTTCTTTTGTAGTATTTATACTTACTAATTTAATTAGGGAAAGACATTGGATTCTTCTTCTTCTCCTCCTCCTCCTCCTCCTCCTCCTCCTCCTCCTCCTCCTCCTCCTTCCTCCTCCTCTTCCTCCTTCTCCTCCTCCTTCTCCTCTTCTTCCTCCTCCTCCTCTTCCGCTTCCTCCTCCTCTTCCTCCTTCTCCTCCTCCTTCTCCTCCTCCTCCTCCTCCTCCTCCTCCTCTTCCTCCTTCTCCTCCTCTTCCTCTTTCTTCTCCTCCTCTTTCTCCTTCTCATCCTTCCTGTGATATTCTATTTCATAGTTAATATGAGACTAAATATGTCTGCCAGAGCATTCACTACTGAAGGATACACTATTCTATTTCAATTATTTAATCAAAAAGTATTTTCATTTTGTCAGTTATCACAATGAACTATAATCAAATTTTAACATGTTGTTATCTCTATAATTTCCTAAACTTTTAGTTACCTTAGAAATGAGAGAATGTTCATGTTTCATTATCAATATCTTAAAACAAATTGCTTATTCCTTTGGACTTATGACTAAGAAACAATTAGTCATCAAGCCATCACAGAGCATAGAATTTGGATTCAGCACAAATGTTACATGCTATAGAAAAGTAACTTCTCATCTTTTCAACTTTGTCTACCTTCTCTATAGGTTATACATTGATGGCCCATTTGGAAGTCCATTTGAGGAGTCACTGAACTATGAAGTTAGTCTGTGTGTGGCTGGAGGCATTGGGGTCACTCCGTTTGCATCGATACTAAACACTCTACTGTATGTCACTTTGATGAATCTTGTTACTCCAAATAGAGAAATATTCAAATATATCTAGTTTACATGTAAAATAATCCTTTACAGAGTTTTCCCACACCCTGTTCCTAAAATTCCATATCCTAAATGGCAAATAAAATAATTCAATAGTTCTTAGTATATGATCTGTAGCTCCTAGCATCCTCCTTGTAAAACCAAACCCACCTTCTTTTCCTTTCAGTAGTTACTTGCTCTGAGCCTTCTTTTCTTGACCTCCTCACAGTGATGTCACTGTTCATTTATTTGATCAACAAGTATTTTGGAGTGTGCTTGTGCCAATTAATCTTTGAGTTATTGAAAATAAAACAATGAATAAAAAAACAA
Organism: Rattus rattus; assembly: GCF_011064425.1. Taxonomy (NCBI): domain Eukaryota; kingdom Metazoa; phylum Chordata; class Mammalia; order Rodentia; family Muridae; genus Rattus; species Rattus rattus. The sequence goes on along the minus strand of NC_046155.1, from coordinate 113,911,018 downwards.
ACTATACTGTTAGAAACTTCACATTCAATTGGGGAAAGTGAAAATGAAGTAGTAAGAAATTTATAAGATGGAGTATATCTGAAAAATAAAGAAGATAAAGAGAAGATCTCCGTGGATCAGATATTATTTTAGTAGAGGGAGGTAAAAAGGAACAGATTATAAAGGCTTTAAATGGCATCTTCTGAATGACACACAACCATTGCAATCATGCTTCCTCTGTGTCTGCAGGAAAATGAGCACATCAGTTTTCAGATATAGATGAAGAAGGGGCTCTGGTCATCCTATCCTTCATTGGCAAAGTATATGCTATTGATAAACTCAGGGATAGGGCGAACCATTGCTCACTGGTGATCTCATTAGGCTCCAATGATTAGTTCAACCCTGTGATCAAAAATGGCCCTGGGTATATTAAATGGGTCACAGATCTACCCAAAATTCATAATTATGGGAAAGGAACTAACAGAGAGGTAGCATTGTGGGTTTATAGTGATGGAAAGAGAGAAGACGGGATTTGGGAGAGAGTAATCAGAATGCATTATATTTGAAAGAAATTAATAAAACAAAAAGTTATAAGTAAAAAAGGTAAATAGATTATAAAAACAAATGTCTGGAATGATTGTAATTATTTGTTCAGGGAATACTTTTATGAGAAGATGATGAACATATCATCACCTCATTCCTTCATTATTAACAAATTTGCAACAGACTGAGGAAAAGAAATGTCAAAGATGAGATTGCCCAACTGGGAAATAGTCTCAGCATTTTCATTCCAGGATTATAAACTTAAGTTCATTCATCACCATAAAACACAAACAAAATGACAGCAAGATGGTGCTCCCAGATTGCTTCCATTCTCTTCCCAACAAGACAAAGTCACATTAAAATGTGTAAGGGGATATCTAAAAGGAAGAAGAAATAAAACTTTTCCTTTGGCTTAGTTGGGAGAATCATGAGCTCAAGATAAGGTAGAGTCTTGTTCTCAAAATAAAAAAAAAGAAATGAATGATATTTTGAATATTTTATTTCATTTTCTAGTATTATACTAAATATGATTTGAGGACATATTAGAGACTCTTACAAAAATAAGCAAGTTGCAATCTCGAAATCATTTGTTTCAGACAACATATTACAAGTTATTTTGATACTTGCTACTATTAAAAAAGGAACATTTTCTTAACCTCAAGTCTACCTCATAGTCATAAGTAGGCATCCAGACTTGGAATTGTGAGTGGCTGGAATGTATTACATAGTGTGTGGTTGTGAAATCTTTTTTCAATGATTATTAAGAAAAGGATAAACAACCAAGTTACTGGAATGGTTATAACTAAATGTGAGGGCAAGGCTGAATGACTTTTTGATCCCTGCACAATGACACAGTTCACTGAAATAGAGAACTTGTTTTTCTGAGATTCATGAGCAACGTTCTTCTGATCCAAGAGTTTAGTGTTTGGTCTGGAAGTTGGAACAGGTGATGTGTATAATCTGACAAATATAACAATCTGTGACATCTTAGTCACTACATTATGTAACATATCTGTTTGAGAGTTAAGGTAAATATTGGCATGGAAGTGGCTAAGTTGGGGTCTGTTTGTTTATTTTTTTAATTGGTTGATTATGAATGAAAAGCAAATGTTCATGAATACGTAGACTTTGTATGGTTTATCCAATTCCAGTTACAACTTCATTACATTGATTTTTAAAGGGATGACTGGAAACCATACAAGCTAAGAAGACTGTATTTTATCTGGGTCTGCAGAGACATCCAATCATTCCAGTGGTTTGCAGACTTGCTCTATGTGCTGCATAACAAGGTAATATTGGGATGGTTATTATTTTTAGCTTTATAATTTCTTGAACATTTATTTGTATATTTTAAAAGCAAGTAATTGCTCACTATATATAGAATAAAGGGTTCTCTTAAATCTAAAACCAGAGGTAACATCCAATAAAAATGAATGCACATCTTTTCAGATGTGAATGTTTGTTAATATATGTCTTCTCAGGCATATTTTAACAGGTGTTTCTGCATTTTAACATAGAATAACAAAGATGCACATGACTAGAGATAATGAGAAAAGCCAAAGTGATCATCACAGACAGGACAGCATCTTCTAACCTCCTTTATAATAAATTGCCCTCATAGTCTTGTTTATATAGTCAGCAGGTTTCTTGATCCACTATACAGTTTTAAAAATCAAAAAGGTTCGCAGACTAGTTCACTAGGAATGAAAAATCTGCTATTACTTCACCTACCAAGTGTGTGTCACTAGAATTACTGTAAGTTCTAACATATTATTTATATTAACCTTAACTGTCTCCTGAGAATTAGGATCTGTCTTAGGATCTAAAGATATATTAGGTAACAAAATAAAAACACTTTTTTTATACTCTCCCTTGCAGTCAGAGTAACATAGACAACTAAACCACTGTATAGGCAGCACGTCTGATTCTGAGATCTCAATTTGGGCCAAAAAGAAAAGGAAAGTAGAAATATATCAATGTGTCCAACAGAGGGGCTGTTTACTTAAAGAGTGTGTTCAGGAATGTCCACCAAGCCATGTGCTGTAGGGATGTCTTGAGTGTATTGATTAGTCAAATGTCTTGGAAGCAAATTCAAGTCAGGTTACCTAACGCTCCAAGTTCCCTGATGCAGCCATATGTTGAGTGCAATGGTAGAAGAAAAGGGAGGTATGTAGTAGCATAAGAAAAACTAAAATGCAACTGGAGAGTGGTATGCATGTGTGTGCATGTATGTTGAATGCATGCATGTGTGTAGTACCCTTGCCAAGGTAGACTGCAGAAGGCTTGTAGACTTTATATTTTGAAAAAAGAGATATAAATGTATACCTAGAATTATTGAAATTATGGACTTGAACAAAGATAATTCTACAAGAATTATTTACAGTATTCCAAAATACTCAAACACCTCATATATATCTGATGGACAAAACAAAATACTGTGTATTTATATAATAAAATCATTTAACATGAAGAAGAGAATTCTGATACATGCTAAAATTTAATTGAACCTTAGAAATAATATGCTAATTAAAGTGATGGAAGTAAGCCAAATATGAAGTGATAACTACTTTATGGCACCATTTATAAAAGAGACTTGGAGTAGTTCACTTTGTAGTTCATTAGTTGTTAATGTTTAGCAATAGTTTGTGGGTGAAAGAGGGAAAGGAAAGCTTTCGGTTCACTTTCTCTAGATTTCTTCTTTGCAGGTGTACTTCTAGTCTTGTGGATTTTTATTCGAGGAAAATCCATAGTGAATGAATAGAATGCCAGATGGCATATCTACTTTTTATGCTTTGGATTTATTTTACTATCATGAATATCCTATATCACTACTGTCCTTTTTAAAATGAAAATTGTGTTTATTGATGAGGGAAGCCATGGGTTAAAATTTAGGGCATCTTAGAGAGTAAAATAGAGGTTGTTTGTAAGACGCTAAGAGGAAGAATACCTCGCTTAGCATGATTTACTATGTATCTTTAGATTTAGGTGACTGCTTCTATTATCAAAACCATAATCACTAAATTTCACCAGAGCAAGTTATTTTGAGAGAATAACTGTCTGTTTATCACTTATCATCTCTCGGCCTACTTTTATTTTATTAGGAGTATTTACTATGATAAGCCAAAGTCTTTACTGCATTATAGAACCACATATGCTAGGTACAAACTCTGAATATTTACAAAGAATTTAGATGAGGCTTTTCATTTTTATGTTCCCTCAGTTTTGGCAAGAAAACAGACCTGACTTTGTGAACATCCAGCTGTACCTCAGTCAAACAGATGGGATACAGGTATGTGGCTGGATGTTATTGTTAATTAAATGAGCCTCTTGATAATAGAAGATTTACTGTAAGAGCTGTACTAGAAGAAAATTTCTGCATGGGGTTTTAGCAGAAATGTCCTAGAGGAAAGTCTCTATTGGGATACATCCAGGAAACCCATAGCTCGTCCTTGATGTCAATTCTGTTGTGCCTTTCAGTTCTCCTCTCAGCATGCTGAAGTAAACATTCTGATTCCATTTTTCTCCTTTGGGGTTATTTCAAATTTCATGTCTCTAGGGAGACATCAAGTAATAAATGAACAACCTTGTGATCTTTCTTCCGTAGAGGGAAGGTTTTCTGAGATGAGAAAAGATACAGTCACACACAATTAAACATTCCATCCCACAGGAATCTAACATAGAAACATTAAGAGCCATCATGCCTTATTTACTATAAGAGAGACTAAGCTGAGAATTTTCCCATACATCATTTTGGATAATCTCAGTTAATTTGAGCAATGCATATTATTACTCTCCATATTATAATGGGAATCAAACTAATGTTTAGAAATATCAAATAGTTGCATAATGTGATGAATATTTGTGCAAATGTTTTTCCACATTTTTTTTAAAGTCTGTGTGTTTCTGTGTTTTTGTGCACACAAGTACATGTGTACACTTCCTACAGAGCTGAGGGTATAATCATGAAAGTTATTCTTAAATTCCTCACCTCCTTTGAGACAAGATGTTTATCTAAAAACCCACCGATTAGGCCAGACTGCCTAGCCAGTGAGCCAAAAACACCCAACATCTCACCTCATAACTGTCACTACAAGTGCACATTTTCTTATTCAGCATTTGTACATAGCTTCCAGGGATTTTGCTCAAGCCCTCAAACTTACAAGGCAAGAATTTCAGTGAATAAGCCCTAGATTTTTAATATTCTTTTTCTTCATCCCTTTTTATTATTTTTCAAATAAAATATGAATGCTTATCAGGTACCTAAAAACTGTCCTAATCAGTTTCCAAAGGTTTTAGTTAATAGCTTATTGTTTTTATTTCATTTTACCACAGCTGTAAAACAGGAAAATCTATTTTTTTCTGATAAAATTGTAACTAGGTTATATATGATATTGATAAATATATTTATATAATAATCTAATGATAAAGTAAGGAGAGATAAATTATATCTGGTATTGAGTCTGCTTAACTGAAAGTCAAGCACTTTCTCCCCTCCTTATTTCCCTCTGACAGTTCACTGTCAATTAAGAATAAGTGTTTATTCTTTGCAAGGATGAGCCCATTACCAGTCACCGGATGATTGGGTACAGACTTTGACATCAGGTGTCTTGGGAGATCATATCTAGAGTTTTACCCCAAATTTGTGATGACAATTTTTGCTAATCTACTCATATAATATCTTAGTTTGACAAATGTACTTAGGTACAAACATATGTCAATGACATTTAGTTTTGAGCCCACTTAGTAGTGTGTGATGAACTGGAATATGTTCTTCATCTTATATTGAATTTTTTTAAGAATGAAGCCAATAACTAAAATCAAGGCAAGTCATCAGTTTGTGAAAATGACATTCAAAAGAATACTGAATTTTGAAGGGAAAGAAAATAAAAGTGACACTTTGTAATGGTTGTACTTCATAGAATTCCATTTTGTTATTTATGTCACAATAATTTGGAAGGAGATGCTAGCCCAGCTGAAATCTTATAAGAGAAACGTGCTGTTTATCCAAAGCTGCATCTTATAAAATATGTCCTTTCTTTTTGACAGAAGATAATTGGAGAAAAATACCACACATTGAATTCTAGACTTTTTATTGGGCGTCCTCGGTGGAAGCTTTTATTTGATGAAATAGCAAAATGTAACAGAGGGTAAGTAATATGCCTCACAAAGTTAACATATGGCTGAAGACCGAATCAAAATATCCCTGGGCCATCCTGTGAAATGTTTGAAGATGAATTGCCACTATGTTTACCACAAAGTCTTTTGAACACTAATTTTCAATCAATAAATGAAGTAAACTAGTTATCACTCTAAAAACCTGGAATACAGAATAACTTAAAAATGAATTAGAAATAGTTAAGTATTTGTGAATTAGAGTCACTCACCTACTTTTAAAACTGTGTACTTGCTTTACCGTTGATATTTGTTTATTTATCTATGTATTAATTGGCGGGGGAGTGGGAGTCGAGATAGGGTTTCTGTGTGTAGCCCTGGCTGTCCTGGAATATTTTCTGAAGACCAACATTACCTCAAACACAGAGATCATCTGCCTGTCAAGTGCTAGTATTAAAGGCATGCACAACCACCACTTAGATTAACATCGATATTTATTTTCATGGTATATATCAGACAATCAACATAAAAGATTTTCAGTGTCAAATTGGGTAAATAAGGTAATGTCACCAATGCTTCTAGCAATAGTCACGTTCAGAAATTATGTTTATTTTTGTTAAGCATTCCATTCATTTATATCTCAAGTGATATCCCACTTCCCCGTTATCCCTCCACAAAGCCTCATCCCACATCTGCCCTCTCCTCCCTCCTCTTTGCCTCTATGAGGGTGCTCCCCCACCCAACCATCCTCTCCTACCCCACCACTCCAGCATCCCCTACACTGGGGCATCAAACCTTCACAGGACCAAGGGCCTCCCCTCCCATTGATGTCAAACAAGGCCATCTCTGCTACATATGTATCTAAACCAGTGAATCCCTCCCTGTATATTCCATGGTTAGTTGTCTAATCCCTGGGGACACTGGTTGGTTCAGCCAGCCAATGTTGTTCTTCCTATGGGGTTGCAATTCCTGCCTGCTCTTCTAGTCCTTCTGCCTGCTCCTCCACCAGGGTCCCTGAGCTCAGTCTGATGGTTGGCTCCAAGCACATACATCTGTATTGGTCAGTTGCTTGCTGAAACTCCCAAAGAACAATCACACCAGGTTCCTGCCAGCGAGTGCCTCTTAGCAACTGAAACAATGTCTGGATTGGTGTCTGTAGCCAGGGTAGATCCCCAGGTGGGGCGGTCCCTGGATGGCCCTTCCTTCAGTCTCTGCTCCAGTTTTGTCCCTGTTCTTCCCTCGGACAAGAACATTTCTGGGTTAAAAACTTTGAGATAGGTATGTGACCCCATCCCTCGGTTGGAGTCTATGCCTGTGCTGGAGATGGTCTCTACAGGTTCTATCTTCCCTTTTCTGCACATTTCGGCTAAAGTCATCCCCTTTGGGTATTGGGAGTGTCTCATTTCTCTGGCATCTAGGGACCCTCTAGTGGCTGTCCCCTCTTCCTCATCCCCCACTGCTACATATTTTTATTAGATTTTCTGACTTTCTACATCTTTCCCATCCCCTCCGGCACCTGATATTGCCCCCTTTTTCCTCCCCTTCCCCTCTCTCTTCCAGAAACCCATTCCCTTCACCTTCCTTGATCATCCTCTTCCCCCCTCAATGCAGGACTGAAGCATTCACACCTGGTTTTCCTGCCTCATGAGCGCCATGTGGTCGGTGGGTTGTACTGTGGGCATTGTGAGCTTTTGGGATAATATCCACTCATCAGTGAGTTCGTACTATGTGTGTTCTTTTGTGCCTGGGTTACCTCATTCAGGGTAATATCTTCTAATTTTATCCATTTGCCAGCGAATTTCCCAATGCCATTGTTTTCAATAGCTGAGTAGCACTCCATTGTGTAAATAATATCACGTTTTCTGTATCCATTCTTCCATTGAGAGGCATCTGGGTTGATTCCAGCTTCTGGCTATTATAAATAAGGCTGCAATGAACATAGAAGAGCACGTGTCCTTGTTATATGTTGCAGCATCTTTTTAGGTATATGCCCAGTAGAGGTATAGCTGGGTAGATCTATTTCCAATTTTCTGAGGAACCGCCAGATTGATTCCTGGAGTGGTTGTTCTAGCTTGCAATTCCACCAACAATGGAGGAGTATTCCTCTTTCTCCACATCCTCACCAGCATCTGCTGTCACCTGAGTTTTTAATCTTAGCCATTTTTTCTGATGTGAGATGGAATCTCAGAGTTTTGATTTGCATTTCCCTGATGCCTAAGGATCTTGAACATTTCTTTAGTTCCTTCTTGACGACTCAAGATTCCTCAGTTGAGAATGTCTTTGTTTAGCTTTGTACATCTTTTTAATAGAGTTATTTGGTTCTCTAGAGTCTAACTTCTTGAGTTCTTTGATTTCATTTGATATTAGCCCTCTATCAGATGTCAGGTTGGTAAAAGTCTTTTAACAATCTGTAGGTTACTGGTTTGTCCTATTGACAGTATCCTTTGCCTTACAGAAGCTTTTCTATTTTAGGAGATTCCATTTGTCAGTAGTTGATCTTAGAGCCTGAGCCATTGATGTTCTGTTTTAAGTTTATAACTTGAGTTTAATTTTCTGATGTTTTATAAGTTGCAATTTAAATATTGTAAATTTAGATATTTTAAAATGAATTACTTTAAACATATACACCGGAATAGAAATATCGTAGTTGCTTGGTTGTTAAAATGGTGCCTGAAGAAGCTCTTGTTTACTAACTGGAAATTGTACATCATTTCCCCTTAAACTTGAATTGCTATTCCACTAACCCCTTGAATTCTCTCAGAATCCAATATATTTTTACACCTGAAAAGGTATACTTTGATTCTTAAATTTATCTTTCTTCTATATCAGCATGCACATAAATTATAAGTTTGCTTTCAAATATTTTATGACTAGCTTATTCACCAGTTAATATTTTAACATGACTGTGTTTACTATTCAGTTACTAGTGTGGGATAGATTTGTTTGAAGATATGTATCATTGGGGAGGTTCATCACTGTGAAAGCATCATGTAGCACATACTTAGATATTATTGTACAGGGTTCGCAGTGCAGTCTATTTGTTTATACCAACTTCACCACAAACTCATTTTTAATGTGCTGTACTTAAGTATTAATGACAGGTACAGCATCATTAAGTAAGGGGAACTTTTAGTTCTATTTTTGTAAGACTCAACCCAAGAGACTCCCGTGAATGAGACATGAGACTAGAGACCGCTGTAATGGCATGAGGAATTTTTTATGTCCAGCTAGATGAGGTCAGCCAACCTCTTGAGGAGAAGCAAATCCCGATCAATCCATAAAGTACAGTTTTATACATTTCATAAAGGGCGGGATAGAGATTGGGCATACAGGGGCATTGGTGAGAGTTTGGCTACAAACCAGGGCAGTGCCAGGGTCCTTGAAATGCATTCCTTTAGACAATGTTAAGACAGTCCTACTGTGAAGACAGGGCTCCTGGTGATCTCAGAGACTGCCCTAGACAGGATTGCTGCACTCCCTCCTGGATGGGAGGAGCTGTCTGAGGCTGGTGGAAAAATACTAGCCCTCACATTTTCATGTTATGGAACCATAATCATATGTGTTCTTTTTTTTTATCATATGTGTTCTTAATCTTTGATGCAAATGTCATTATGTGGTTCATGAATGCAGTTGAATAATTTATAATTTTAAAAATACATTTCAATATATACAGAGGATACTTAAATGTATAAACATGCTTAAAACATATGTCAGATCTCCAAATCTCTATATATGTCAAAATATGCGTATGCTTATTTAAATAGAGATACAATGCAGTCCAGTTTTCCTAATGATATAAAGAATAATACAATATAAGGTAAAGTTACTCATAAGAAAAAATAATCTAGCCAAGAGTGGTAGTAAACCAGACATGTCTAAGCCTGCTTTTCTTATATAGTAAACCTTTTCTTTTTAAGTAAGTTGATGGATTATAGTATCAAATAACAAATGTGTAATATAGTAAATATATAAGCCTACTAGCAACATCATCATTTATCATTAAGTATTATGTATCATGAAAAAATGATTTTTCATTAGCAAGAACTTTATAGTTCTGGTTTTTGTTTTGTTTTGTTTTTTATGTTATGGGGCCACAATGAGGTGTGATAAATATTTGGTTGAAATTTCATTATGTACTGTATGAATGTAGTTGAAAATTTTATAATTTTAAAAATTCGTTTTGATATACATAGACAGTATTATTTCTAAATGTATAGGCCAGCTTGTAGAAAGATGAGGTTTAATGAGGTTCTCCAACCCATAAACTCATGAACAATCAAATGCCTTGAAAAGACCACTAACTTACTGTGGCCTCTAATTGCTCCCTCAGAAAATTTCATTCAGAAGATTAAATTGAAGTCAAAGGAGCCAAATGTAAAGAATTAAAGCTACCCGTGTGGTTCAAGTTGAGGCGTGTTTGAAATTACTTCAGTTGCATTCTTTTTTCTTTGATAAAGTACTTTTCTAATGGACAGAGAATGATTATTTATTACTTCAAAACAGTGATACTTTCTAAAATTCCATTTCCTAGTAATGATGAAAAAAAATCTCAGTCCAGTTTTGGACATATTCTTTTCTTCCGTCTCTGGCATTAGATGTGATAATTTTGTCCTATTGATCTGACCCTTGGATCACAGAAACATTCAACACTGCTACATACTGAATTCTGAGAACAAGAACCTCTTTTGTTTTCCATACCACATGGATGAAAATTTCATCAGTTTCCTTAGTGCAAATCTAAATCCACACCCCAGTGCTCTGGCACTCTTATAACAAATCAGGTCAGGATTATTAGCTCCTCCCATTAGTCTGTGAGAATTACTAATTGTCATAAAGTTTATACTTCAGACTGATAATCTGTTTATTTGTTCCTTTCTTGTGAAACTGGTATAGGAGTGAATGTTCACCATCTACTGTTGATCCTCTGTACTGCCCCTTGCTGTGTGCATTTACTCTGCGACATGGTTGTGAAATTAATTATTTGTGTTTTAATTATTTATATTTTATAAAACATACTTGGGAAATAATGGATTGATACCCTAACAATTATTAATTAGAACACTGAATACGACATCAATAGAAGACTTCACTTAAAATAAAACATTTGGTTAACCTCATGCATATAAGTCACTGAAACAATAAACTAAAAAGATGACTAACACATACATTGAGTTTTTAACACTGTATGCTGGATGAACATGATTTTTTCTTATTTTCAGAAAAGGTTAATGTATTAAGACAGTGGCATCCATATTGTATATGATATAGATTGCATGTCTAGATTCTATATCTCAGAGGTGGCTGCTGTTTTTTGTCATAAATTCTTAAAGAAATTTCGAGAACCTGTGTAAATGCCTTTGTGCTGATTGTCTGTTGGCAACTTTGATACTTAGTACGGTCATCTGGGAAGAAGGAACCTCAGTTGAGTAAATGCCCCATAATACTGGCCCACAGGAGAGTCTGTGGAAACATTTTCTTGACTGGTGATTGATATGTCCAGCTTCTGTGGGCAGTGCCACCCCTGGGCAGATGGTACTGGGATGTAGAAACAGCAAGCCCTTGAGAGCAGTCCAGTAAGCAGTGGATTCTGCTTCAGTTTCTGCCTACAGTCTGGCCTGTAGTTTCTGCCCCAACATCTCTTCTTGATGGGAGGAGCTGTAAGGTGAAATCAATCTTTTACTCCCAAAATTGCTTTTGCTCATTATGTTTCTCATTGCAATAAAAAATAGTGTACAAATTCATAGATATACAAACACGAAACATAAGCTTTAATTTTTTAAGCAAAAAAATATATTGACCCTACAGTAGATAATTATTGATTTTTTTAAACAGTATTTTCAAATGTTTTTTAATTAGCTTTTGATGAGACTCTTATGTTTTGATCATGGACAATTTTTATATAATCTTATAAAATTTTCTATGACACAACTTTGTATCTCACTTTTGTTACATTTTTCATTATTATACAGGTCGTGAAAAAGTTAATTTTCATGTAATTTTTCCTTTGTTCTTGACATATTTAGAGTTATTCTAATCAGCTTCAAATATGCAGATATTTTCAATTATATTTTGATACTTATACAGATTTGTTTGAAAATCTTCTGATTAAGTTTTAAACTGGAGAGGAGCACACCCTGTCAAACAAATTTTATATATAAATATTTAAAAACTACTTTCTTTTCTTCTACTGAAAATAGATATTTTTTTCATATAACATTCTGGTTATGGTTTGTTTCTTTTCCTTCCCATATGGAACCACCACCCTTTTCTGCAACAGGCTTCTAAGGTATAATAATTAATATAATACGACATGACATGATAAAACAAAGACAAACAGATTAGAATAAAACAAAATAGCAGAAGGAAAGTACACAAGGTAAGTCACAAGGAAAAGGCGTAGATGACGAGACAGTTTTTGAAATACTCAGGAATCCCCTAAAAAATGCTTAACTGGAAGCCATAGTACATATGCAAATGACTTGTAAAGTAAAATTTAAAAACAGTAATAAATTTAAAAAAAATAAAAATCCCTAATGTAACATTAGGAGACAAAGAACCTCCAAAACTGCTATTGAATTTATTTCGTTGGCCATCTAGTCCTGGACATGCAGACTATCTTCAAGATTCCCCAGTGAGAAAATTAAAATTTCATATGCAAGGGGCTCTTAACTGGAGATAACTTCTATTTAAGGATGGGGACATGTGTCTAGTTATTTCAGATCTAAGATCCCTAATATGCTTAGGAAGAAACTTTTCTGATGATGGCCAAGCAAAGCTCTGATCTGTGAATATAACAGAATGTCGTTGGGAGCCATTTTATCAATACATCCCTTTAGCAAGATAGTAGTAGTATTTGGTTTTCCCCCTTCTTCCTAAACAAGTTCCTAGTCACTCAGAGAACATCAGCTATGGGTTTCATCTTATGGATCGGGCTTTAAGTTAAATCCAGCATTGCTTGGTTACTCCCACAAACTTTGCACCACAATTGCTCTAGTTTGACCTGCAAGGAGGACTCCACTGTAGCTGGCATGGTGTTTATATTTCTCTTTTGGTAACATGCAGCATACCATCTGGTACTAAGGAAACTAACCCTTAGGAATGAAGGTTCTAGGTAGGCAGCAGACCAACTTCACTGTATTCAGTGGGTTGTATAGGTCAAGCAATGGGGTCATACCATCAGTTTGTGAAGATCAGCCTTTAGTCCTGCCAACAGCCTGGGTTGTTTTGGCCTTCCAATGGGATCCCTTTGAGCAACTACTCTATTAAATATAACCCAATCCTGCTACTTGAAGCTTCATTTGGTGATGAGGAAAGTCCAGGTGTCCTTCTGTCTCCCATATTATTTTGTGATTTTATTTAGATCTTCTTTGTGTTTGTGTGTGTGTGTGTGTGTGTGTGTGTGTGTGTGTGTGTGTGTGTGTGTGTGTGTGTGTGAAGCTTCTCCTGTACTAGGTTTCCACACTACCACTTAACTGCTCCTTAATTTTAGCTGCTCTTCCATTTTTCTTTCCTTGTGCTATTCTTTCATTCCACTTATTAGCTGGAGAGTTTGTAAACTTTGTAAGACAGGGGTGAGCATGAAAAAGTTAGTTTATTTACTAGCATGTTTAAGATAGGCAAAGCAATTAGAAATGACTGATTCTGTCTGTGAATTCACTTGATATTGGAGTAAGAAAACTTACATTTCCACTTTGTGCATCTGGATTATCAATTTGACAGGGTTTAGAATTATCATAGAAATAAATCTCTGGATGTTTGTGTGAGGGTTTTTACAGAGATGATTACCTAATGTGGAATAAACACTGTGAAAATATCACCATTCCATTAGCTGCTGTCTCAGAATCAACGAAAAGGAGAATGGAGAGGTTCAACCACATTCAATGCTCCCTAATCCTTGATTATGGGGTGTGATGGTATTAACCACCGCATGCTCTTACAGTTACGCCTTTTCTACCAGAATAGACTACACCCACAATCTATCCAGGGAAAAAGAAAGACTCTGTTGAAAAATAATACTCACTTCTTAAAACTTATTGAGATCAGTTTCACTGACCAGGATATGGTCTATCTGATATACTCATTTGAAATGATTTTTTAATTAACTATTGTTGACTGGCTGAGTAATAAACAACAGGTGACAATAGTTTTAATTAGTTAATGGTAGTGTTCAAAATTTTAGTATACTTATGGTCTTGTTTACTTTTCTCAATGTGTTGAAATCAACTATAGTTTTGGATCTATGGGTCCTTGAAATTCCATATATATATATATATATATATATATATATATATATAATTTCAAGTACATTAAAACTTTAACTCTGTTGATTTTGAATTTCATAGAGATATTGTTGGATTTGAGCATATCAGTTTAATCCTAGCATGTTTATGTGTTCATCATTTTGTCATCTTCTATGTTGCTTTGGATTCATTATTTTTATGAGTATTTTCTCCAGTTGTCATGCCTTCTGAAGTAACAGCTTTGGACAGTTGGTTCCCAACCTTTTTTTTCTTTAAGCATAAGTGGTTAGCAAAAAAGAAAGAAAGAAAGAAAGAAAGAAAGAAAGAAAGAAAGAAAGAAAGAAAGAAAGAAAGAAAGAAAGAAGCTCTTGAGCTCATTCTCAACTTCCCAGTATTGAAGCTCTTGGATCTGTAGAGCTGTGTGAAGGTCACATGGGAATTGTAATGAAGTCAAAATTGGAGGAATTTTTTTCTAGATCTGTACTACAGTTTATCAGTTTTTTATTCATTATTTTATTTATTCATATCACAAATGTTTCCCCCCTTCCATTCCTCCCAGAATTATTTACCCTATCCACCCTACCTTAGCCTCTGAGAGGGTGCTACCTGCACCCTCAGTTAACACTCTTGGTCTTCCTATTGGACTGCAATCCCCATCAGATTCTTCTATCCTTCCCCTAACTCTTCCACAGAGGTCCCCAACCTCAGTCCAATGGTTGATTGTGGCATCTGTTTCAGTCTGCTCCTGGTAGAGCCTCTCAGTTGACAATAACAGCTAACCAGAATGCCACCTTGATAACACTTTGCCTCTTCATGAATTTTTATGAGCTTCCTTGTAATAGTGTTTTTCTTTCAGTAAATTCAGTTTTTGTTAGAAAACTTTTGATTCTGTTTTCACTTTCAAAGACATTTCTGTATAGATAGAGCTTATTACACAATAGTTGACATTTTGCTTTGTTGGCACTTTCAGATATCTGTCACTCTACTACACCCTGACATGTTTATTTTGAGGCACATGCCTATTGCCTTCACATTTCTTCTTCCCTTTATCATGCATAATATATAGATTTTATCCCTTTCTAGGCATCTCTCAAGTTTTCTCTTTGTTATACCCTTTCAGTATTTTCTTGAAGTTCAGGAGATTTTTGGATTTATGGGTTGGGAGGATTTTACATCATATTTGAGAAATGCTTTGTAGAAAACTCAGTTTATCCCATTGTGTCTTTGCTGCCACCATGATAGCAGTTGCATGCATGTTAAAACAGTTATTATCCACAGACTGCTGGCAGTATTTTTCTCAGTCTTTATTCGCTATAGAATTTGATTTGGATAGATTCTAATGTTATGCCTTCTAGTTTTCTCTTTTCTTTGTCAATACCTGTTACTATATTATTAACCTGTCTAGTTACCTAACCACTTAGAAATTGTATTAAATCCTAGAAGTGGAATTATGTCTTTTAAGCATACCTTCCCTTTCTCTTTTAAGGAAATACATTGTCCCCCTGTTTGGCAGATGGATGCCCTCCTTGTGCTCCTTCGTATGACCTAATTTTCTATGTGCACACAATACTAGCATTTAAACTCCCTCCAATTATCCTACTTATTGTATTTAAACCCATCTTTCCTCTTTGATTTTTACTTAATCATCCTAAGTGTCCTCTGTCCAATAATAGTTACATTTGAAGTTAGAACATCAATTTAAGAGTGGAGGGAAATGAATCAGTTAAAATACTCCTAGGTAGGTACTATCTTTCTTTTAGATTTCTGAGGAAGGGGTATGTGTGAGAGTTAGAAGGAAGCAGTGCATGCTGAGTTCATGTTGTTGCACTCACCTCCACACACAGGCCTTTCTGATAACATTTAAGTGCCTGCCGCTTTTAAGGTTTGGCCAATTTTAAATTATTCTTCCCAAGTGTATTGGGCTTATTATTCCGTGAAGTTCCACTACTTTGGTTCAGTTTGTCCTTTAAAAGGAAAACCTGCTTTGTGATTTCATATTATAAGATGTATCACCTTGAAATCTACTGCTAATTTTAACATCTCCACTAACTACTCTTTACAAATAAGGGGACAATTATAGGATCACAAACTAGGGACCATGGGACACAGATCTTATGTTTTTAGAAATTATTTGAAAGTGTTTAACTTATTGATCTCTTGTAGTCTTTGAAGAAATTTATGTGGTTTTCTTTTTTCATATGACTTAATTTTTTTCCTCACCAGGACTTGAGATTTCTCCTTTCCACAACACTGGCTCCTCTTGCTGCATATTTTCCATTTCTTCTTTAATCTATCACATAATTTATAGCTGCTTTGGCCTCCACAAACTCATAGCTCATGTTATTGTTGTTTTGTTTGTTTTGTTTTTTGTTTGTTTGGTCTCTTTAACCAATGATACTTTTGTAGTTTCCCACACTGTTCTTTGTCATATCGATTGTTGCCAGGCTGAAAGAAATGGTAAATGTAGGTTTGGTTTGTTTTCTTGATTTTTTTTCCCCAAGAGAGTATAGTATGTGTTCAGTTTCTGAAACACCTCGTTCACACATCTTTGGGATGATAGATAGACAGATAGATAGATAGACAGACAGACAGACAGACAGACAGATAGATAGATAGATAGATAGATAGATAGATAGATGATAAAATATCTGAGAGTTTTATGAATATATAAAGTATATTTTGAGCACAGTTTCCTTCAGCTCCCCCTACCTTCCCTCAGATTCCCTTTCCCCACACTTCCCAACTTCACATCACTTTAAAACAACCAAATTCAGTTTGTGCTGTCTTCATACAAATGTGTAGGATGGTTGACCTACCAAGAGCCAGACCCTTAAAAAACTGACTCTCTCTTTAACATCCATCAACCGTCCATAACTCCTCAGTTCAGGGTGGTGGCTCTTGAACCCTACCTCCATGCTGCAATGCTGATTTTCCTGATCTTGCGTGGGTCTTGTGCAGACAAACACAGCTGTCATCATGAGTGTTAACAGTCTTACTATGTTCAGAGATTTTCATCACAGTCCTCCCTATACGCTGGTACTTAAAAATCACCCCTTCTTCCATCACAGCGCCTGAGCCTTTAGTAGAAATGTGTTATAAGATGCCCCATATGTGGAAGAGTATTCCACGGATACTAATTTTCTGCACTTTGACCAGTTGTAAGTTTCTACATTAACTTAGTGCAACATTTTCTGCTGAGTTTTCAGATCTGAACTGATTTTGGGTATAAAGATATCAATTTAGTGGATTGATTAGTACTATGTTCATGTAGCAGAATAATAGTAGTGGATTCACCCCTAGAGCCTGTTAGCTTCCCTGCCATGTCTTCTTACCCGGATGTATAGTATAAGGTATGTATTCCTCCTGTGAAGTAGGTCTTAAACACAATCAGACAGCAGTTGGTTACACATATCTCACCACTTAGTCCTTATTGTAGCTCTCAGTATTCAGAGCTCAGTAAGACTCTTGATAACATTTATGTCCAACAGCCTACATGGAATCATTTTTGACTGTGAAAGATATCTATGCAGGAGAAAGCTTCCTCATCACAGAGCAACTTGACTCTTCTATGTCCTGTGATGAAAGTGTATAGTATATTCGGTAATGATGTCTTGAGTATCAAATTCTGGTGGGAAGCCAAGGACAATGACAATAGCATTCATTACACCCTGTACAACACCTCAGAAAAGCTGCCCACGCCTGATCCTAAGCTTTTTATTTGTCATCCTGTGACTTCTTGGAGATGCATGATCCCTTGTATACAGTAACAACAATTAACCTTTACATTAATGTGTGTGTGGGTATGTGGGTGAAGTACATATAATAGTAGGTTTGTCATAATTGCAGGGATGCAGTTCAAAGTCAGGATTTTATGAATGCTGGGAAACAGCACTTACCCTGAGGTGTACCTGAAGCTTTCTTTCTTCTCTAATGGAAGAAGATATCTATATTTTACCATCATGACTGTAAAGAAATGTTGTTTTCGTGATTCTCCTTTCATTTTTGAAGAGAAAAGCCTTAATAAAAATGTTTCGCCTGGTTGTATGAGTTTATATAAATTCTGCTCTTTGTCTTCTGCTCTCAATTTTGTTGAAGTAATGTGAGCAGACTGCATTTGTCTTCACTGGGATAAGAATTCAACATTTGTTATCATAAAGGAAGTCAGTGCTTATCAGTAAACCTTGGAGGAAAAATCAATTTGAAATACTTAATTCTTGGTATTTATTTTTCCTATTTGTTAAAAATACATGTTTTTGCTTACTGACAGAAGTTTTATATTATATTATAATCAAAGCCTACTTGTCCTTTCCCATGAACCCTGCAGTGCATAAACTAAAGAAGTATATATAGATGCATGTGTCGGGGGATGCTTGCAGGTGCATAAAAATGGTTTCCAATTGGTAATCTCTCTCTCTCTCTCTCTCTCTCTCTCTCTCTCTCTCTCTCTCTCTCTCTCTCTCTGTCTCTCTCTCTCTCTCTCAACTCAATGCAAAATCCTTAGAACAATATTCCAAAATTCCAATTAATTATGTGGCATTTATTCATTCGCTCTCTCTTAGTGTGGTTACCAGTGGCATATGGGGATAATACAAAACACACTGCATAATTTCTAGCAGCCAGTTTATGCCTATAGTTACATTCTTTCTGAATTCAACTGTGAGTATCATAATTGGAGAATTGTTTTAAAATGTAAAGCAGCAAGAAATTAAGTTTGCAAATACCTTAAACCCATGTTCATACAGTTCTCTGCTTGTCATGTTCTGCCAAATTTTGTACCTGATTTCCATTTCTTCTCTTCACTTTCCAGGAAAACAGTTGGAGTTTTCTGCTGTGGACCCAGTTCTATTTCCAAGACTCTTCATAATTTGAGTAACCGGAACAACTCATATGGGACAAAATTTGAATACAATAAAGAATCTTTCAGCTAAAACCTTAGGAGACTACTGGGACTCTAAAGAAGGAACAAGTGCAATTTCTAAGACTTAGAGACTCGGCTGAATCAGACAGCTATGCTATGCCAAAGAATATCAAAGTTTTGCTATTTATGATTATTTAAAATGAGAATTCAAAAAATGTGGCAAAATGACATGGTTAATCTGCAAGCCAAAGGGGCCCTGAAGAATATTTGATGTGGTGATTCACATATTGATGGGCAAATTAAAAGAATGCTGTTAGATGCACACTGTTGATTTTTATGGGAAATTCAAGAACTCTTTAATGAGGAGCTGAACTCACTCACTCTGAAGCTGATAGCCGCAGCCCACTTTAAATTGTTTTCAGTCGAACAGGTTCAAAGATTGAACAAAATTAAAAATTCATTGAAACTCAGACTCCATTTTCTACCTTGTGAATAAGTGGAGTGGCTTTAATTTAGATGGGCTCCAGGCAAACACTTGGAGGTTGAAACTGTAGCACAAAACTTTCTATCAATACGGGTAGATCATGTCTGCTGCTTCACTACTGACTCTCATGCCTCCCTGTAGCGTTCCTAGTCTACACGCTCACAAGTCTTATGCCCCTGTGGATGTCGCACCGACTTTCGTATTTTTGCATCTTACCCTATGTGTAGGAAAATCTGCTCCCCCTCAGCCAACCTTTGACACAATGAAACAATAGAACTGTTTGATGACAAATTTGTTCAACTTAGTGCTATGGCGTAGTTATGAAAACTGAGAGCAGAGCCCCTTAAGGTGCTGTTTTAAGTTTATGCTTAGACCCCAAAGAGCTTTGTATCTTGCACGGAACACGGAAGCACAAGACCTCTCTCCACTGACTCCCTCTGTTTTCAGACAAGAGATGTGGAATTCATGTACCAGAAATGGTACCCTGCTTTGCTTTCTACAAATGTAGAACTTAAAATTTTAGTTTAGAATCACTAATATTATTTTTCCACCGTTTGAAACCATGGTGAGTTACTAGTTTTAAGTTCCCTGTTCATGTGATCCAATCAATGTATGACCTCTCACTATTTAATATTCCCAAATCAGAAGGAAAGTCTACATTACTAACTTAATAAAGAAGATATTCATACAGTTTATCCACTTTAGTTTGGTAGATAACTATTAATGCTATCAAATAGAACAGATTGCTGAAATTCATACCTTGCCTTATTCTTGTTAATCTTTTGTGTATCACATGATAACGATAAATGTCATTATTATTTGGCTTTCATGTGATTCACCGATAAATAGTCAAGCACACTACAATATCTAGCACCAACGACCACATGTATATTTAGCTACACATATTGTTCTTTTATCCTTGGAACACTTTCTTATCCCTCCTACGGGCAACGTGCAATGCTCCTGTAGATAAAACTGTGGAGACAAATAAATTACGACATCTTTGCAATACTGTCTAGATGAAAAAGGCTTTTCACAAAACACATATGGCAAAGAACTCATAAAAAAGAAACTTGAGTTGATCCAAGCTTAATGTGCAATACTGACTTCTTACTGATTATAACGTATTCATATGACTGACTATGAGAATCTATCAGATTTCAGTAATTCAGGTCAAACTTTTAAAAAACAAAGATGATATTTCAGACTTGCTTGCTAGGTGGAGTGAACTTCCTTGCCTAATCTAAATTCCGGCGCATGTTCAAGCATCTGTTTGTTAAACACGTTTATGTTAGAACAGGAATAAGTTAAAGCTTTCTCACACATAGAGAAGACAGCTTCGTTTCCTTTGAAAGATTGTATGGTGGCAGATTCTGCTGTGTAAGCCCTAAATCGCTAATTTTGATGGCAATAAATACTAAAATTAAAATGGTGTCCATGGAATTTTTATAAATTTAGCCATGCAACAGATAAATCAACAATCTCGAGGAGAGGGAGTTGTTGGTTTATGAAAAAAGAAAAATGATTGAAGAAGTACCGTCTAACCACACACTGGCATGATAACCTTAGGAAATGGGGTTCTATCATTGTTAATGTCATAGTCTGGTCATGTGAATGTGGCAAGTTGCCTCTCATGCTGGCCTTAAGATTTTTCAGTTGAGCTTGGTGAATATTGTAAAATAGTATTACATCTTCAATTGTTTTGAAACAAAGTCTTATGTAGAATAAATCATCCCCAAACTTGTTATGTAGCCAAGATCCTTGAGTTTCATTTCCTCCTGTCTCTTGTTTCCCAATTTCTAGAATTAGAGCATGCACATATGCAAATATTAATTATTTTATGTAATCTATCTTTTTGAGAAAGTAATGCAATCGTGTTATGATATATAGCATTCTGGATATAATTTGGGGAGACAAGCATTCTCAAACAGCAAGATCATATATTTAAAAATCTGTAGAGGACATAATTTCCACTATAGGTCTTCCTGTGTATTTCTTTTTATTTAAGAAATTATCATTAATTTATAGGATGTTACTAACAAATTTATTTTATAGATAGAATCTATAGAATCAGCCATTCTGATGTGTGTAAGATGGAAACTCCAAGTTATTTAGATTTGCATTTCCCTGGTGACTAAGGACTTTCAACATTTCTCTATGTGTGCCTTGGCCATGCGAGATTCTTCTATTGTTAATTCACTGTTTAGTTCGGTAACCCACTTTTTAATTGGGTTATTTGAGTTGTTTGTGTCTAACATCTGAGTTCTTTGTAAATTTTGGATATTAGCCCTCTGTCAGATAAGGTTGATGAAGATACTTTTCCAATCTATAGGGTAACATGGCCTTTACCTTGCAGTCTCATGCTATTTATTAATTGTTTGTCTTAGAGTCTGAGCCATTGGTGTTCTGTTCAGGAAATTGTATCCTGTTCCAAAGTATTGAAGGACATTTCTTATTTTTTTATGAGATTTAGTGTATGTTGAGGTCCTTCATTCACTTGGACTTTTATGCAGGGTGATGAATATAGATCTATTTTCATTCTTCTACATGTAGACATTCAGTTACATCAGCATCATTTGTTGAAGATGCTTTCGTCTTTCCATTGTATGGTTTTGGCTTCTTTAATCAAAAATCGAGTGTTCATAGATCTGTGAGTTTATTTTTGAGTCTTCAATTTGATTCCATTGATCAACCTGTCTGTTTCTATATTAATAACATGCAGATTTTTACGCCTGTTGTTCTGAAGTACAACTTGAGAACAGGGATGTTGATTCCTTCTGCAGTTCTTCTGTTGTTCAGAATTGTTGTGGCTATCCTGGGTTTTTTGTTTTTCCGTATGAAGTTGAGAATTGCTCTTTGAAGGTGTATAAAAAATACATTTGAAACTTGATGAGGATTATGTTGAATCTATAGATTGCTTTTGATAAGATGGACATTTTCACTATGTAAATCCTACCTATCATGAGCATGGGAGATCTTTCTATCTTCTGAGATCTTCTACAATTCCTTTCTTCATTGACTTGAAGTTCTTTTTATACAGATCTCTCACATGCTTGGTTATATTTACACTAAGAAGTTTTACATTATTGGTGGGTATTGTAAAGGTTTCCTAATTTCTTTCTCTGCCCATTTATCAAAAAGGAGAGCTACTGATTTCTTTGAGTTAATTTTATATCCAATCACTTTGCTGAAGGTGTTTTTCAACTGTAGGAAATCTCTGGTAAAATTTTTGAGGTTGCTTATGTATACTATCATATCATCTGCAATTCCAATACTTTTTGACTTTTTCCTTTCTAGTTTGTATCCTCTTAATCTCCTTTATTTGTCTTACTGCTCTGGCTAGAACTTCAAGAACTATATCGAATTGACAGGAAGAGAGTGCTTAGCCTTGTCTTGTCCCTGATTTTAGTAAAATTGCTTCGTGTTTCTCTCCATATAGCTTGATGTCAGCTAATGACTTGCTGTATATTGCTTTGACTATGTTTAGATATGTGTCATATATTCCTGATTTCTCTACATGAAGCGTTGTTGGATTTCATCATAAGTGTTTTCAGCATCTAATGAGATGATCGATCATTTAATTTTTTTCTTTCAATTTGTTTATATGGTAGATTAACTTGATCGATTTTTGAATATTGAACCATTCCTGCATCCCTTGGATGAAGCCCACTTGATCCTGATGGATGATATCTTTAATGTATCTCTAGATATTTTATTGAGTATTTTTGCCTTGATTTTTATAAAAGAAATCAGAGTGAAGTTCTCTTTCTTTGTTGAGTCTTTGTGTGGTTTAGGTGTTATGGTGACTGTGGCCTTGTAGAATGAGTTTGGCAATGTTCCTTCTGTTTCTATTTTGTGGAGTAGCTTGAGGAGTACTGGTATTAGCTATTCTGGTAGAATTGTGCACAAAACCATCTGGCACTGGGGTTTGGGAGTAGGGTTGTTTTTGTTTATTTTTTTTTAATTTGGGAGACTTTTAATGACTACTCTTTCTTTAGAGGTTATAGGGCTGTTTAAGTAGTTTATCTGATCTTGATTTCAATTTAATAAGTACCGTCTGTCTAGAAAAGCATTCATTTTGACAAGATTTTCCAATTTAGTGAAGTACAGGTTTTGAAGTAAGACATAACAATTCTCTGAATTTCTTCAGTGTCTGTTCTTAATGTCTCTCTTTCATTTCTGATTCTGTTGATTTGAATACTGTTAAGGTTATTCGGTTAAGGTTTATCTTGTATATTTTCTCCAAGAACTCCAAGATTTTGTTGTTTCTTTGTATTGTTTTGTTTCTATCTGATTTATTTCAGCCCTGATTTTGATTATTTCCTCCCTTCCACTCCTCTTTTGTGTGCTTCCTTCTTCTCTTTCCAGTATTTTTTATTGGTTGTCTTATTTATTTACATTTCAAATATTATCTCCTTCCCAGTTTTCCTTCTGAAAAGACCTCATTGCACTCCCTCCCCTGCCTCCAGGAGGGTGCTCACTTACCCACCCACTCCTGCCCCACTGCCCCATCATTCCCCTATGCTGGGGCATCAAGCCTTCAGAGGATGCAGTACTTCCCCTCCCATTGATGCCAAACAAGATCATCCTCTATTACATATGCAACTGGAGCCATGAGTCTATCCATGTGTATTCTTTTGTTGGTGATTCCTTAATTTTCTTGTTGTTGTTGTTGTTGTTGCTTTTCCTACAGCCTTCAGGTATACTTTTAAATTGCTGGTATGAGAACTTTTTGATTCCATTACAGAAGCATTTAGTTAGTGC
Source organism: Rattus rattus (assembly GCF_011064425.1). Taxonomy (NCBI): domain Eukaryota; kingdom Metazoa; phylum Chordata; class Mammalia; order Rodentia; family Muridae; genus Rattus; species Rattus rattus. The sequence continues at coordinate 113,887,038 of NC_046155.1, read as the reverse complement.
TATGAACTTGCTTCTTAGTACTGCTTTCATTGTGTCCCATAAATTAGGGTTTTGTGTGCTTTCATTATCATTGAATTCTAGAAAGTCTTTAATTTCCTTTTTTTTCTTTCCTGACCAAAGGGTCATTGAGTAGAGAGTTGTTGAATTTTCATGAGTGTATAGGCTTTCCAGTGTTTCCACTTTTAAAGTCAAGCTTTATTTTATTCCAAGTTGTTTGGATAAAACACAAAAAGTTATTTCAGTTATTTTGCTTTATTTTTTAAACTAATTAATTAATTTATTTTTATACTCCAGATTTTATTTCTCTACTGGTTCACCAACTGACTGTCCCACATCCCATACCTACCCCCCCCACTATCTCCACAAGGATACCCAACCCCACCCATCCCGCCAAACCTCTAAACTTCCTGGGGCCTCCAGTCGATTGTGGGTTAGGTTCATCTTCTCTGACTGAACCCAGACCCAGGAGTTCTCTGCCATATATGTGTTGGAGGCCTCATCTCAGCTGGTACATGCAGCCTGGTTGATCATCCAGTGTCTGAGAGATCTTGGGGGTCCAGGATAGTTGAGACTGCTGGTCCTCCTACAGGGTTGCCCTCCTCCTCAGCTTCCTCCAGCTTTTCCCTAGTTCAACTATAGGCTCCAGCAGCTTCTGTTCATTGACTGAGTGCACATATCTGCATCTGACTGTTTCAGTTGCTTGTTGGGTCTTTTGGAGTGCAGTCATGATAGGTCCCTTTTTGTGACTGCCCCAGAGCCTCAGTAATGGTGTCAGGTCTGGGGGCCTCCCTTGTGCTGGATCCCACTTTCTGCCTGTCACTGGAGCCTTGAACTTATTGGCACAAGGGGAAATTTCCAAAACTGAACTCCAATGCCTCATTCTCTAAGATCAAAAATTGATAGATGGAACCTCATGAAACTGGAAAGCTATAAGGCAAAGGACATGGTCAATAAGATAAATCGTCATTCTACAGAATGGGAAAAAATCTTCACTAGCCCCACATCTGATAGAGGGCTAATATCCAAAATATATAAAGAACTGAAGAAGCTAACCACCAAAAAACGAAACAAACCAATCAAAAAATGAGGTATAGAACAAAGTGCAGAATTCACAACAGAGGAATCTCGAATGGCAGAAAAGCACCTAAAGAAATATTCAAAGTCCTTAGTGATCAGAGAAATGCAAATCAAAATGACACTAAGATTCCACTTTACACCAGTCAGAATAGCTAAAATCAAAACCTCAGGTGACAACACATGTTGGCGAGGATGTGGAGAAAGAAGAACACTCCTCCATTGCTGGTGGGATTGCAAACTGGTACAATCATTCTTGAAATTGATTTGGAGGTTCCTCAGAAAATTGGAAATAGATATACCTAAAGACCCAGCAATAACACTCTTGGGAAAATACCCAAAACATGGCCCACCATGCCACAGGGGCACATGTTCCACTATGTTCATAGTGGCCTTATTTATGATAGCTAGAAGCTGGAAACAACCCAGATGTCCCAAGGCAGAAGAATGGATCCAGAAAATGTGATTCATTTACACAATGGAATACTACTCAGTTATTTTGTATCTATTGAGACTTTCTTTGTGACTTTGTGGTCAATTTTGTAGAAAGATCCATGAGGTGCTGACAAGAATGTGTGTTCTTTTATGTTTAGGTAAAATGTTTGATAGATGTCTATCAAGTCCATTTGACTCATAATATCAGATAGCTTTCATTATTTCAGAATTGGGTCCTGAAGTCTCCTGCTATTAATGTGTGGTATTCTATGTGTGATTTAAACTTTAGCAATATTTCTTTTACAAATGTAGGCGCCATTGTGTTTGGAGCATAGATGTTCAGAATTGAGATATCAGCTTTGTAGATTTTCCTGTGATGAATATGAAGTGTCCTTCCCAATCTCTTTTAATTAATTTTGGTTAAAAGGCTACTTTATTGGATATTAGAATGGTTATTCCAGCATGCTTCTTGCATCTGTTTACTTGGAAATTTTTTTCCAGTCCTTTATTCTAAGATAATGTCTATCTTTATTGCTGAAATATGTTTCCTGTTAGCAACATAATGATGGATCCGGTTTTAGCATCTATTCTGGTACCCTGTGTCTTTTTGTTAGCTCCATTGACATTGACAGATAAAAAAAGACCAGTAATTCTTTTTGCCCATTATGTTGATGTTGGTTGGGTTAGTGTGTGTGTGTGTGTTTGTGTGTGTGTGTGTGCACGTGCGTGCTTTCTTCATTTTTGCTGGTATGGAATTACTTATTTTCCTGTGTTTCTTAGATTTGTTGTTATGCTTCTTGAGAAGACCTTTTCATTCTAGTGTTTTCTGTAGGGCTGGGTTATCTATCTAGGAAGATATATTGTTTGAATTTGGATTTGTATTGAATTATCTTGTTTTCTCCCTTTATGTTGATTGTGAGTTTTGATACAGTTGTCTAAGATGTCACCTTTTCTTTTTTCTTTTTTTTCTTTTTTTTTTTTTTTTCGGAGCTGGGGACCGAACCCAGGGCCTTGTGCTTGCTAGACAAGCGCTCTACCACTGAGCTAAATCCCCAACCCGTCACCTTTTATTTTTAAAGGTTGTATGATATCTGTCCAGGACCTTTTAGCTTCTAGACTCTCTGTTGAGAAGTTGGGTATAATTTTGATACGTCTGCCTTTGGACATTACTTGTCCTTTTCTCCTTGCTGCTTGTAACTTAACTGATTACAGACTAAAGTAAGGATACCTCTAAAGTCCAACTTAGTGAATCAATGAGTTTTATTGGAGTTTTTTATAGGAATATTAGTGAGGGGCTACTCTCCTACTTCACCTATCATGGATGATGCCTGCCCATACCTAGAAACCGGAAAATTCAGATCTTACTGCACAACTTGCAGAGAATTTAACAGGATGAAGAGTGTCTTTTGTACACATCTTACTTGGTATGGGCTTCATCCATGAAGCTCTGCCTTTTCCAGATGACTTGGTTTCTATCAGTGACCCTACTCAGCTGGTTTGAGTCTGAGATTTTTGTCTGCCAGAAATCTTTTACAATTTATATATGCTTTCAGATGAAGAAACCTAGTATATCTGTTCTGTGTCCATGACTGCCTGAAGCCTTTCCATTACTTTCTAAACTTAATGAATGATGCTAATATTTAAACTCCCTTTGGAACAGTCTGAGTTCTGAAGAATTTTCCTCCAAGAAGAAATGCTTCATCTCAGAGGAAATGGCTACACAAGAGACAATATGGACATGAGTGCAAAATCATACAATGAGGAATTGCTCATTTTTAAAAGACTATACCATCCTCTTATGGCTATACACAGCAGTAGATGAAAACAGAAGCAGATACCCACAACAAAACATTAAACCGAGCGTAAGGACACCTAAGGAAGAGTTGAGGGTAAGATCAAAGGCCCAGAAGTAGATGGAAACTACACAGGAAGACCAACATAGTCAACAAACCTGGACACCTGGGAGATCTCTTCCAGAGAAATAGTTGTGAGATAGGTGACCCATTTAAGAATGAGCATTCCACAGATTATTATTTTAGTCACTTTTCCCTGGAGGTAAACCTTGGAAGCCCAATGATCTTACTTCCATATGCAGAACCCATCTAGACAAATATCCCAAAACTCTGAAAGATTGCCTCACCAGGGTAACAGAAAAAAATGACTCCCAAAAAGTTTCGCTCTGACCTCCACAAGTAGAGCACAATATTCTTGTGTCAATCTCTTCCTTCCCCTCTTAAATAAGAAATAAAAATAGCCATTGCTATTTATGATAAAGTTTATTTTTTCTATATTCAGTTATGATACAGTACTATAAAATGCTGAAGATAGAACTCTCCTTTTGTACTTAAAGAAATGGTGCCCAAAGAGAATGTGACATATTTTAAGATATCCATTTATAGCAAAATTCAGTTTTTAGAAATCAACTGACAGGCTCGTTCCATGTCCGTATAAAATATACATCCAACTGAATAGCAAGCCCTGTTATCTTGAATCTTTCTATAAATACCCTGTTTCATTTGGTATGGAAAATCAGGTCTCATTACTTTCAGGTGGACAAGGAGAACAGACACGTTTTTTGATCCAATCTTTATTCTTTGTGTGTTATATTTTGTCTACTGTATTTGTCTATTGTATTTTGTCTATTTCTATAGAGCAGTATTTAACTTTGGTGCAAAGTTAAATGCTAAATGGTAATTCTCCATATCTTAATGTTGGAAAATGCAAAGTAAAATTTTAGAGAGATCTTAATATTTAATATTTTCATTTTCAATGTAAGTACATAGTTTCAAATCATAACTTTACCAGCTTTCTAGCCTGCAAAACTTTTCTTGATGTGAAGACGTGATTATTTTCCTGTCTTCCATGACTATGACTTGCTGCTTGTTCATCAAGGCCAGTCTTTGTAAACTAATGAGAAAAGACATTTATGAACTAAAACATAATTGATTCAACATCACTGAACAGTAAGAATCTTTGTTCTGCTAAATATAAATTTATTTTCCATTGTCCCATATTTTACTCCATTGTGTGTTATTTTCAACAAACAATATTTTAAAATCTGTGAGACTAGATTTTCTAAAGAAAAGCAGAAAGTTCTAATAAATCACAAAGGAGAGTCAATTAAAGGGAGAAACAACTGGTGTAGTTTTTAAATTTAGCATAAATTCCATAATATGTTGGAATAGATATTTTCATTTAAATGTGGGATGCTAATGTATATACTTAATAATTGGTCGGGTCAAAAACATTCTCATAAGAACAATGTTAGAAATGAAGGAAGAATTACAAGAAACTATTTAAAAACATCAAGACAATTGTGCTTGTGTTTGTGTTACAGAAAATGCACAAAGAGTGGGAAGATGGAATGTGATTTTGACCTGTTTTGTTTATTAAAAACCTTTCCATATTTTCGTCCACATTAGTATTTAACAGAACCTTTGTCGTTTTACAGAATTGTGTCTGGTTATCTAAGAAATAGCAATTTGATGAGTTGTTTGAACTAGAAAAAGAACTGAGTACATTTTCTAATATAATATTAAATAAAGGAAGGGTGCCACCCATTGCTTTAGTTGAAAACCATGCAGTAAAACTGTCATTACAACATCCTATTTCACAGTTAATACTGAATGCAAAGCTCAACAAATGTAGACACTAATAAACCCATTCTCTATTGTGTTACTGTAAATCTGTTTGCTTATACTGACACATTCATTTGAACACTGTTATCAAGTTATATTAACTATATAATTTTAGTAATGAGAATTATGCATAGTATTCAACATAGAGACTTTGTTCATAGACTTACAAATTTGGCTTGGTAGAGCATGACAAATACAGATGCTGATGCTCGCAACCAACCGTTGAACTGAAAACGGGGTCCTCAATGGAGGAGTTAGAGAAAGGATTGAAGGAGCTGACCACGTTTGCAACCCCATAAGAACAACAATACTAACCAACCAGAGTTCCCAGAGACTAAACCACCAGCCGAAAAGTGCAGATGAACAGACCCATGGCTCCAGCTGCATATGCAGCAGAGGATGGCCTTGTAGGGCATCTATGGGAGGAGAAGCCCTTAGTTTTGCCAAGGCTCAGTTCCCCAGTGTAGGGGAATGTCAGGGTGGGAATGTGGGGAGGCAGGAAGGGGTGAATGGGTGGATGGGGGGACACCCTCATAGAAGAAGGGGAAGGGCAGATGAGATAGGGGAATTATTGACAGGAAACTGGGAAAGGCGATAACATTTGAAATGTAAATAAAGAAATATCCAATAAAAAAATATGGCTTGGTGAACACGTTAACTAAAAAAGACAGGTGGTTTTTTTTTGTTTGTCTGCTTGTTTGTTTGTTGTTGTTTTTAACTTCAACTGGGTCCTGAATGTAAAGTATCTTCTTGTAGCTATGTAATATGTGGCAGAAATATTATAAACTACGTAGTTCGGTAGAGTCTAGCTCTTAAGTCCAACTGACATCTTGGACATATCTGCTACTTGCCTGGATACTTTACACCTTTCTTTAACACATATGGTTATCTGCTTCGTGATTTCCATTACCAAATATTTTATTTTCTTATAGTTATAATTTGCTTTTAAATAAATTTTTATTTATTTAAGAAGTAAAACCATTTTGCTGCCCATATAATCTTAGATGCATGGCTTTTTTTTTAAATACATTGTATTCCACACAGAAATGGCCACACCTATATAGAAAACTAACTTTTCTTCTCCTGGTAGCCTCATTAGCTAAGGATGAAACTTAATGCCAAGCACCCTTCACCATGCTGAGGTCTTTGTCTGGCTTGAGCTTATTTAGGTCTTGTGTGCACTACTTTGAACATTGCTGAATGTTCATATATGCCATTTCCATGATGTATCTGGAAAATGCATTTTCCATTTAGTCACCCTTCTCCTCTGACTCTTACAATCTTTCACATCTTCTTCTCAGCATTGGAAGGAGAAAATGTGAAAAAGTGTGTGTCAATGAAATGTCTTAGCAAACTAAAAGTCTATTGTTTTAACTGAAATAATTCTAGAAGGAGTATACAATACGTTATTGCTTTCCTTCCAAAAAAAAATCTCTCATCAAAGATACTTTGCACTACTTGTTTCCAAAGCCATGCTGCTTTTTAGACTTTAATATTTAAATTGTATATGTAAGATCACAGAGGATGACCTACAGACAATGGGAGGAACCACATGGTCATAGCAGGTAAAGGACAGAAAATGAAGTGGAGGACTATTGCTAGAGAAACAGAAACTATTGTTAGAGAAGTGTTTAAAAAATGTCACTTTGTCTATAAACACCTCTTGTATTTATCTATTACTAGGAAGTATATAGGGTATGTTGGACAAGAATTGAGATAAACATCAGCTCTGGTATTGTTATTATTTAATCATAATGGAGAAACTTTGCACAACACCATGACCAAGCTTTAAAGTGTCTAGGCATCTTTACAACTGATCTTAAGAAAAGCATGTTTGAATGAAAATGAAATGCAGCCAGCTTATGTAATGACATTTTCCAAACTTCATAGTGTGGGAGTGGTTACCATTCAGTTGAAGAAAGCAAAGCATACTTTTAACAAAACATGATGTGTATACTGTCTCACTTAATGCTATAAGAGCTTTTCTAGAAGAGCGAATTAATACTGGGGAAAAAATTCAACTCCCTCAATTGTCAACTAATTTTGTGTCCTGGGCGGGAAATCACCTAGAATTTCTAGCAGAAATTTGTTTTCTTTGAACCTCAAAGAAAAACCAAATAATCAGAATAGTTATACATGTAAAGAAGGAAAGAAATTACTATTGAAGAAATGTTCTGAGAGCTGGAGAAGTAGCTCAACCTTATATATAGGCTAGGCTTACAACCAAAATAAATTTATTTAAGCCACTCTCTGAATGGTTATGCTTTCCATCTTAACACTGACACCTTACTTTCTATACGATAAGTAATTGGGAACTGTAGATTCTCATCATTAATATGTATGTGCTGAGTCTAAGACTTTAGTTTTATTTGAGGTGATTTTATTTTATTATGCTCAATTCTTACATTTGTTTCAAAATAAAAACACTAAATATTTATGAAATTTAGAAAGTCAAACCTAAGTAAATTTTAGGCCAAGAAAAAACAATATGTAATCTATTCCTTATAAAATCTACATGTAATTTTATATTTGATTGTTGTCAGTTTTAGCATGACGAAATGTTAACATAATGCCCAACTTCACATTCTGGTAATCACTCCTGATTCCAGCTCACCTCAACCTGATTGTTTCAAATGTGTCCTATCTACAAAATGAAGAATAATAGAGTACCTCCAGGTTTGTCTGATATTTGGGTAGGTGGGAAAGGAGACATTTGCATCAGTTTGCCTGCTATTGTCTGAAAATTGATTTACCTATCAGTAAGTTGAAAGCCAGAATTTTCTCTATAAATAATTCTCTTTTGTTTTCCTGTGTTGGCTGTCAATTTCAAGAGAATCTGTAATTCATCATTAGCTGAATAAGTAAAATGCTTTAATATTCATCAATATGATAGCCAATAGATCTTAAAATGTACCTCATATTGTACACAAAGTTGGAATAGGATGATGACTTTGTTTAAGCAGAGTGAAGAGAGTTTGCATCAGAATAAAAGACTTTACATTATTTATATTCCTAAAGAAAGTTCTTTACATTAGAGAATTACTTTTTATATGCTACTTTAAAATATATTTCTGAGTTAAATTAGAATGTGCTGTGTTCCAATTTTCAGAATATTTTAATAGTGATGACAAGATTGTAGGGTTTAAGCAGGTTATTACAATATACGGTTCTGAAAATTTTCAAATCAATTCCTACCTTGTAGCAATTCTTCAAGTCATTTAATTTCCAAGAATCTGCTTCCTTAAAATGATGCCTTGCCCCTCTTTTCACAATGCTGTCATACAATCTGTAATGAGCATTTCAGTAGGTCAAGTTCAAATGCATTTAGAAGACAAGATCATCAGTTATGTGCATACATTCTTCATCCACATTATCTGCTTTGTGTCAAAATGGGGTCATGAGTACATGCATTAATAGCATTAGTGTTGTAAAATTGCCCAGTAGGAAGAACACAGAAGATAATTGGAAAAATGGTTTTGCTGTGTGTGTGTGTGTGTGTGTGTGTGTGTGTGTGTGTGTGTGTAAATCAAGGAGCTTTTGATCCAAATCTCAGTATTGACTATGACAGATTTTAAAGTTATTTACATTCATCTTGATGAAGCAATTTCTGAAATTAAAATTTCTGTTTATTCTGATAAACATTTGTTGAGAAATTTACAAACAAATTCAGATATCAAGATGCTTGCTTCCGTCTGTGCCTGTGTTTCTCCTATTGTGGTATTACTAGCAGATTCCCATTTAGTCTTTCAAATGTCTTAATGAAATATTTGGAGGTGAGACTAAAATGTGGGACAGTTCCTGGCTTTGGTCTTCTAAAACAGGTTGAAGTAAAATGTCTGTAATAGATCACAATGTGGGTTTTGTTAGACTTAGAATTTGAAGTCAAATAACTGTAACTCGCAAATTCCACTTGCTATTAACAGGAAAGATAATTGAACAAGTAAGAGCACATGAAGGTTTAGGAGCCACAGCCACATCCTGGAAGTAAAGCAGTTATTAAAACTGCACTATGACATCTTCTCTTTTCAGTCAATGCCAACTGTCTTCATTTAAGGCTCTCAAACACAGTGTGGTCAGTGGTTTTCTCAAAGTTTTAAAGTATTTTTCCTAGGATCCCAGGACGTATGCCACACTTGATATGTACCTGCTTATATCATAGAATTTACATAGGCCCTGTTTGTTTTATTACCCAATTAGATTTTTATTTGCCATACAGGTCACAATGTGACATACTTGTTATCTGTTCAGCACACACTATCTTTCCAAGACAAGGTACTTATGTACTCATGGCTATTCCCTCTCCCAAAAGAAACAACGTAATGGGATATATATATCTATAGAGACTATTAAAAATTAGGTATTTTCTTCATTTACATTTCAAATTTTATCTCCTTTCTCAGTTTCCCCTCTGGAAACCCCATATCGCCTCTACCCACCCCTTGTAAGAGTGCTCACTTATTCCATCCCACTTATTCCGTCTTGCCTCCCCACCCTGACATCCACATACACTGCAGCATTGAGCCTTCATGGGACCAAGGTCCTATCCAACCATTGATGCCCAACAAGGCCATCCTCTGCTTCATATGTGACTGGAGCCATGAGTACTCCTTTGTTGGTGGTTTAGACCCTGGGAGCTTTGAGTGGTCTGGTTGGTTAATATTGTTGTACTTTCTATGGGATTGCAAGCCCCATCAGCTACTTCAGTTCTTTCTCTAACTCCTCTACTGAGGACCCCAGTTCTTAGTCTGATGGGGGGCTGTAAACATCTGTTTCTGTATTTCTCAGGCTCTGGAATAACCTCTCAGGAGAAAGCTATATCAGGCTCCTATCAGCATGCACTTCTTGTCATCCCAATAGTGTCTGGGTTTGGTGACAGTATGTGGGATGAATCCCCAGGTAGGCAGTCTCTGAATGGCCTTTCCTTCAGTCTCTGCTCGACACTATGTCTCCTTATTTCCTCCTGTGAGTATTTTGTTCCTTCTTCTATGAAAGACTGAAGCATCCACAATTTGGTCTTTCTTCTTCAGGAGCTTCATGTGGTCTGTAATTATATCATGGGTATTCTGAGCATTTGATAATATGCTCATATCCACTTATCAGTGAGTACATACAATGTGTATTCTTTGAAGATTGAGTTACCTCACTCATGATATTTTTTATTTCCATCCACTTGCCTAAGAATTCCATGAAGTCATTGTTTTTAATAGCTGAGAAGTACTCCATTGAGTAAATTACCACATTTTCTGTATCCATTCCTCTGTTGAAGGACATCTGGGTTCTTTCCAACGTCTGGCTTTTATAAATAAGGATGTTATGAACATAGTGGAATATGTGTCCTTCTTATATGCTGAAGCATCTTTTGGGTATATTCCCAGGAGGGGTATAGCTGGGTCCTCAGGTAGTACCATGTCTCCTTTTTGGAGGAACCTTCAGATTGATTTCCAGAGGGGTTATACCAGCTTGTAATCCCACAAGCAATGGAGAACCGTTCCTGTTTCTCTACATTCTTGCCACCATCTGTTCTCACCTGAAATTTTGATCTTAGCCTTCTGACTGGTGTGAGATAGAATCTCAGGATTGTTTTGATTTGCATTTCTCAAATGACTAAGTATGTTGAAAATTTCTTTAGTTCCTTCTTAGCCGTTTGGTAGTACTCAGTTGAGAATTTTTTTTTTTAGCTCTGTACCCCATTTTTAATGGGATAATTTGATCCTCTGTAGTCTAACTTTTTTGAGTTTTTTGTATATAATGCACATTTGCCCTCTATCACATGTAGACTTGGTAAAGATCTTTTCCCAATCTGTGGGTTGCTATTTTGTCCTAATGAAAGTGTCCCTTGCCTTACAGAAGCTTTGCAATTTTACAAAGTTCCATTTGTCTGTTCTTGATTTTAGAGCACAAGCTATTGGTGTTCTGTTCAGGAAAATTTCCCCTGTGCGTACATGTTCAAGGCTCTTCCCTTTTTCTCTTTAATTCATTTCACTGTTTCAGGTTTTATGTGGAGGTTTTTGATCAACTTTGGATGTGAGCTTTGTAAAGAAGATAAGTATGGGTCAAGTTGCATTCTTCTACATATTGACCTCCAGTTGAACCAGCACCATTTGTTGAAAATACCATCTCGATAGAATAGTTTTAGTTCCTTTGTCAAAGATTAAGTGATCACGTGTGGGTTTATTTCTGTGTCTTCAATTCTATTCCTCTGATCTACCTGCCTGTCTCTGTACCAATACCATACAGTTTTTATCACTATTGCTCTATAATACAGCTTAAGGTCAGGGCCAGTGATTCCTCCAGATGTTCTTTTGTTGTTGAGGATTGGTTTCACTATCCTGGGATTTTTGTTATTCAAAATGAATTTGTAAATTGCTATTTCTAACTATATGAAGAATTGAATTGGAATTTTGATGGGGATTTCATTGAATCTGCAGATAGCTTCTGGCAAGATGGCTATATGTACTATATTAATCCTGCTAATCCATGAGTGTGTGAGATCTTTCTATCTTCTGAGATCTTGTTTGATTTCTCTCTTCAGAGACTTGAAATTCTTGTCATACAGATCTTTCACTTGCTTGGTTAGAGGGTCACACCAAGGTATTTTATAATATTTGTAGATACTGTGAAGGGTGTCATTTCCCTAATTTCTTTCTCAGCCTGTTTATCCTTTGAGTAGAGGAAGGCTACTGATTTGTTTGAGTTAAATGTATGTCCAGCTACTTTGTTGAAGTTGTTTATGGACTCTAGGAGTTCTCTGGTGGAATTTGGGGGGTCACTTAAGTATATTATCATATCATCTGCAAATAGTCATATTTTGACTTCTTCCTTTCCAATTCGTATCCCATTGAACATCTTTTTGTTGTCTAATTGCTCTTGCTAGGACTTCAAGTTCTATACTGAATAGGTATGGAGAGAGTGGGCAACCTTGACATGACTTGATTTTAGTGGGATTTCTTCAAGTGTCTCTCCATTTACATTGCTTTTACTATGTTTTAGGTGTGGGCCTTGAATTCCTGACCTTTCCAAGACTTTTATCAAGAAGGAGGTTTGAAATTTATCAATTGCTTTCTCAGCATCTAATGAAATGATCATGTGTTTTTTTCCTTTGAGTTTGTTTATATAGTGGATTAAGTTGATGGATTTCTGTATACTGAACCATCATTGCATCCCTTGGATGAAGTCTACTTGATCATGGTGAATGATCATTTTGATATGTTCTTGGGTTCTGTTTATGAGAATTTTGTAGAGTATTTTTGGATCAATATGCATGAGTGAAATTGGTCTTAAGTTCTCTTTCTTTGTATGGTCTTTGTGTTGTGTAGGTATAACTGTACTTGTGGCTTTAAAGAATAAATTGTTCCTTCTTCTGTTTCTAACTTGTGGAATAGTTTGAAGAGTATTCTTATTAGGTCGTCTTTGAAGGTCTGATAGAATTCTACACTAAACCCATCTGGTACTGGGCTTTTTTTGGTTGGGAGACTTTTAATGACTGCATCTATTTCTTTAAGAGTTATGGGGCTGTTTAGATGGTTTATTTGATCCTGATTTAACTTTGCTACCTGGTATCTGTCTGGAAAATTGTCCATTTCATTCAGATTTTCCAGTTTAGTTGAGTAAAGGCTTTTGTAGTAGGATCTGATGATTTTTTTTTTAATTTCCTCAGTTTCTGTTGTTACTTCTCCCTTTTCATTTCTGATTTTGTTAATTTAAATACTGACTCTCTGCCTTCTGTTCTTGCTGGCTAAGGTTTTCTCTATCTTGTTGATTTTCTCGAAGAACCAACTCCTGCTTTTGTTGATCCCTTGTATAGGTTTTTTTGTTGTTTTCGTTGATGTTGTTATTATTTGTTTCTACTTGGTTGATTTCAGCTCTGAGTTTGATTATTTCCTTCAGTCTACTCCTCCATGGTGAACTTGTTTCTTTTTTTTTTCTAGAGCTTTCAGGTGCGCTGTCAAGCTGCTAGTATATGCTCTCTCCAGTTTCTTTTTGAAGGCACTCTGAGATACGTGTTTTCCTCTTAACACTGTTTTCATCGCATCCCATAAGTTTGGGTATATTATGCCTTCCTTTTCATTAAATTCTAAAAAGTCTTTCATTTCTTTCTTTATTTCTTCCTTGACCCACTTGTCATTGAGTAGAGTCTTGTTCAACTTCCATACGTATGTGGGCATTCTTTTGTTTTGTTTTTGTTTTTGTTTTTTGAGTTTGTTTTTTTTTTTGATATTGAAGATTAGTCCTTTGATGTTGAAGATTGGTCATCTGATAGAATGTCTGGGGTTATTTCAAATTCCCTTGTATCTATTGAGGCCTGCCTGTTTTGTGGTCAATGTTTGGGAAGGTACTATGAGGTGCTGAGAAGAAGGTATGTTCTTTTGTTTTAGAATGAAATGCTCTATATGGGTCTATTAAAACCATTTGGTTCATAACTTCTTTTAGTTCCACTGTATCTCTGTTTAGTTTCTGTTTTAATGATCTGTCCAGTGATGAGAATGGTGTGTTGAAGTCTCTCACTGTTATTTTGTGAGGTGCAATATGTGTTCTGCACTTCAGAAAAATTTCTTTTATGTATGTGGGTATTCTTGCATTTGGAGGATAGATATTCAGAATTAAGAATTCGTGTTGATACATTTTGTTTTTTCTTTGAAGAGTATGAAGTGTTCTTTGTAATTCTTTTTGAGAACTTTTGGTTGAAAGTTGGTTTTAATCGATATTAGAATGATTACTCCAGCTTGTTTCTTGGAATCATTTGCTTAGAAACTGTTTTTTTCAGCCTTTTACTCTGATGTAGTGTCTATTTTTGTCACTGAGGCACATTTGCTGTATGCAGCAAAATGCTGGGTCCTTTTACATATTCAGTCAATTTATCTATGTCTTTTTATTGAAGAATTGAGTCCATTGATGTTAAGAGATATTAAGGAGTAATGATTGTTGTTTCTTGTTATTTTTTGTTGTTAGAGGTGAAATTATGTTTGTGTGACTATCTTTTTTGGGACTTGTTGCAAGAAGATTACTTTTTTGATTTTTCTATGGTGTAGTTTCCCTCCTTATGTTGGTGTATTCCATTCATTATCTTTTTTTAGGGATGGATTTCTATAAATATATTGCACAATTTTAATTTTGTCATGGAATATATTTGTTTCTCCAATTATGTTAATTGAAAGTTTTGCTGGGTATAGTAGTCTGGTTTGACATTTGTGTTCTCTTAGAGTCTATAAGACATCTGCCCAGGATTTCTGGCTTTTATAGTCTCTGTTGAGAAGTCTGGTGTAATTTGATAGGTCTGCCTTTACATGTTATTTCATCTTTCCCCCTTAAAGCTTTTAACATTCTTTGTTTTGTGCATTTGGTGTTTTAATTATTATGCGGCGTATGGAGTTTCTTTTCTGGTTCAATCTGTTTGGAGTTGTGTAGGCTTCTTGTATGTTCATGGGCATCTCTTTCTTTAGAAAGTTTTCTTCTATAATCTTGTGAAGATATTTACTGGTCCTTTAAGTTGGGAATCTTCACTCCCTTCGACACCTTTTATCCTTAGGTTTTATCTTCTCCTTGTGTCCTGGATTTCCTGGCTATTTTGGGTTAAAAGTGTTTTGCATTTTGCATTTTCTCTGACTGTTGTGTCAATGTTTTCTATGGTATCTTCTGTACCTGAGATTCTCTCTTCTATCTCTTGTATTCTGTTCGTGATGCTTGCATCTGTGACTTCTTATCCCTTTCCTAGGTTTTCTATCTCCAGGGTTGTCTGCCCTTGTGCTTTCTTTATTCTTTCTGATTACAGATTTAAATCCTGTAAGTTTTTGTTCAATTTTTTTACCTGTTTGGTTGTGTTTTCATGTAATTCTTTAAGGGATTTTTATGTTTCCTACTTAAGGGCTTGTACCTGTTTACCTATGTTTTCCTGTATTTCTTTAAGGGAATTATTTCTGTCCTTCCTAAAGTCCTCTATCCTCATTGTGAGATGTGATTTTGAATTTTCTTTTCCAGATTGATTGGATATTGAGAACTTGCTGTAGTGGAAGAACTGGGTTCTGATGATGCCAAGTAGAGCTAGTTTCATTTTCTTATGCTTTTGTGCTTGCCTCTCACCATCTGTTTATCTCTTGTGCTACCTGTCCTTGCTGTCTCTGACTGGAGCCTGTCCCTTCTGATATCCTGGATGTGTCAGAGCTCCTTGGAGACAAGGTGCCTCTGGGACCTGAAATCCTGGTGTAACCAAGCTCCTGAAATCCTGTTATGTTAGAACTCCTGGGAGTCAAGCTTTTTTAGAATTTTGCAAGAGTGGGTAGATACCCAGAACTCAGGGTTTGCTCTGGAAACAGGTGCAAGCTGGAAGGAACCTGTGCCTCTGGCTGGGTGGGATTTGAATTTTCCTGTTTCTTATGGGGGTCCCAGTTATATTGAGTGTATAGAAAGATGTTGTGGCCTCAACTGTGATCTTGAGTGTATTAGAGCTCTAGTGCTCCTGGTTGTGTCTGGTCTCCTAGGAGTCAAGCTTCCCTTGTGATCCTGTGATCCTATGTCCCTGGGCATTTCAGAGTCCCTTTGAGCTGGAATCCTTTTGGTTGTTGTAAGAGTGGATGCAGAGTCAGCACCCCAGGGCTGCTCCAGTCCAGGTTCAGACCCGAAGGAACCTGTAGCACTGGTTGGGCAGAGGTTCTTGCATCCCTGAGTCCTGGGCAACAGAGTTACTCCAGGTGTTGGGGTAGATGTTGTGGCCTCTCCTGTGATCCTACGCATTTCAGAGCACCTGCAATTGGGCTCCCTCTGGGTGTTGTAGGTGTGAGTCCAGAGCCAGCATGCAAGGTCTGCTCAAGGCACAGGTTCAGACTGGAAGGGACCCATGCCTCTGGATTGGCGGAGGTTCATGCATCCCTGGATTCTGGGGGACCAGTTACTCTGGCTGTTGGGGCAGTTGTTTTGGCCTCCTCACCTGTGATCCTGGGATTGAGCACCTGAGAGTTGAGCTTCCTCTGTATGTTATGGGACTGGGTGCCGAGCCAGTTCCCACGGTCTGCTCCAGCATAATGGCTTTTACCATTCCAATATTTGTCAGCCTGAGGCAGGAGATTTACTGTACTGAGTTAGATCTAGATGCAGAGAGAGAGAGAGAGAGAGAGAGAGAGAGAGAGAGAGAGAGAGAAGAAGAAGAAGAAGAAGAAGAAGAAGAAGAAGAAGAAGAAGAAGAAGAAGAAGAGGAAGAAGAGGAAGAAGAGGAAGAAGAGGAAGAAGAGGAAGAAGAGGAAGAAGAGGAAGAAGAGGAAGAAGAGGAAGAAGAGGAAGAAGAAGAAGAAGAAGAAGAAGAAGAAGAAGAAGAAGAAGAAGAAGAAGAAGAAGAAGAAGAAGAAGAAGAAGAAGCTGAAAGAAATGAAAGGAATATTATAGCTGAGTCTCAGGAAATTTCCAATTTTCTGAGGAACACGCAAATTCATTTCTAGAGTGGCAATCCCAACAGCAATGGAGGAGTGTTTCTCTTGATCCACATCCTTGCCAACATGTGCTGTCACCTGAGTTTTTGATCTTAGCCATTTTGATTGGGGTAAGATGGAATCTCAAGGTTGTTTTGATTTTCATTTCTCTGATCACTAAGAACTTTGAACATTTCTTTAAGTGTTTCTTGGCCATTCGAGCTTCCTACATTGTGAATTCTCTGTTTATTAGCTCTAACACTCCTGACCCTATGCCCAAAAGATGCCCCACTATGCCACAGGCATGTTCATAGCAGCTTTATTTGTGATAACCAGAAGCTGTAAACAACCTAGATATCTGACAATGGAAGAATGGATATAGAAAATGTGGTTCGTTTATACAATGGAATACTATTCAGCTAGTAAGAATGAGGATATTATGAGTTTTGTAGGCAAATGGATGGAACTACAAAATATCATCCTGAGTGAGATATCTCAGACCCAAAAAGATATACATAGTATGTACTTACTAATTAGTGGATATTAGCCCCCACCCCAAAAAAAACCCATACCCAGGATACAATCCACAGAACTCAAGAAGGTAAACCAGACAAAGGGCCAAAGTGATCACTCCTCAATCCCACTTGGGATGGAGAAGAAAGCAGAGGGCAGATGGAAGGAGGGACCAGGGTGCTGAAAAAGAGGGGGAGGGGAAAAGGGAAACATGATCAGGTTTTGGGAGATGGGGTGGGGCGTAATGGAGTGAATCTAAGAAGGTCAACAGAATAAATTGAAATATGCAACCTCAGTAGGTGGGAGGTAGGGGGACCCTCTACAATGTATCAGAGACCTGGAAGGTGAGAGAATCTCAGGATTCAAAGGGAGAGACCTTAGATAAAATGCCCAACAGTGGGGAGAGGGAATTTGTAGAATCCACCTCCAGTAGAAAGACAGGGTACCAAGTGAAGGAATGGGGTTTCCATCACACAGTCAAAAACTCTGACTCAGATTTGTTTCTGTTTAAAAGAACTCTCAGGACAAAAATGGAGAAGAGATTGAGGGAAAGTAGGTCTGGTGACCTGCCCAAATTGGCGCCCATTTCAAGGGGAGGCTCCAAGATCTGACAGTATTTCTGATGCTATGATGTACTTAAAGGCAGAATCCTAGCCTGACTGTCCTCTGAGAGACCCAATAAGCAGCTGAAAAAATCATATACAGATACTTACACCCAACCAATAGACTGAATTCAGGGACCCCTGTGATTGAATTAGGGAAAGGCTGGAAGAAATTGAGGAGGAAGGCAATCCCATAGGAAGACCAGCAGTCTCAACTAACTTGAACTCCAGAGATCTATCCAATATTGAGCCATCAATCAGGTAGCATACACTGACTCATCTGAGACCCCGACAAATGTACAGCAGAGGACTTCCTGGTCTGGTCTCAGTGAAAGATGCACTTAACACTTAAGAGAATTGAGGACCCAGGGATTAGGAAGGTCTGGCAGTGTGTGTTTGAACATCTTCTTTGAGACGCCAGGGAGGGGGAGTTGGGGGAGTTGAGGGAGTTGGGGGTCATGGAGAAGAGTAATGGGATGAGGAACTGTCAGAAGGCAGAACTTGAGGGGGATAATAACTGGACTGTAAAATAAGATAACTTTAAAAAAAGAAGAGGAAAGGAATGGATAGAAAGAGGCAGGGGGAGGTAGAAGGAGGAAGAATAAGAAGGAGGAGGAAGAAGGAGAAATGCAGATTTAACAAATGTCAATTTTCATTCGTTTTAGTTGTATTATATGAAGTTGCTCTACACCGTTTGAATTAATGAAACCTATACCATTCCATCTAGTTAGGTTCTTCTGAGATTCTGATGACATTTTTTTCAGTCAACAATTGATATTTGCTTTTCTAGATAAAAACACACACAAATATCTACTATGCACAATATTTAAAGGCTAGAAAGATACCTCCATGGTTAAGATCACAACCTAAATTTCATACCCAGACCCACTATGATTAAAGAAAAGAACCAATTTTTCCAAATAGTTCTTTGTCTGGTACATACAAATCATGTCAAAAATGCCCCCACATACACACACACAGTATATTTACATAAATAAATATAATAAAGATTTAAATATATAACTTAATTTGATTAACATTGAGCTGTTGACCAATAGTACTATAGGTCACACTTAAACAAATGTTAGCTATTATTTTCCTCCAAAGCCCTGAAGACAGCCTGTTCTTTTATTTAATTTGCTTTTTTGTTATGCGACAGTTTCATTGATGAATGTAAAGAATTTTAATCATTTCCATCCCTCATTTTTCTCTCTCATGCATCTTCCACTCCTGCTAAAGCCATTGAATTCCCAACAAGTGCTCCTCTTACTTTTATGCCTTCCTCTTGTGTGTGACTAACTTAGTATAATTATAGTTGCTAACACAAACATGGGTGGAAGATAGAACAGGAGCACCTTATCAATGGCTATACCCCTGAAGAAAATGACATTCCTTTTTATAACAGCTATAAACTAGTCAGTCCCTCAGAGAAGGAGAGTCTCACAGGCCACTCCCATCAGTGATGAAATGTCTACGTATCCATGTTTGTGCAGCTTTTGTATAGGTAATGATAGCTTGGGTGACTTCATGTAGGTAATAGCTGTGTTATTTCTAGAAGAATTATATTTGCTGTATACCCCTCTGCCCTCTGGTTTTTACATTCTTACCACACACTCTTTCACTGATCTTGCTTAAGCATCAGAAAAAGTGAGATAGATCCTGTTTAAGGCTGAGCATTTTACCATCACATATTCTTAGCATTTTTACTGGTTATGATGTCTCCACTAGCCACCAATGGTGGTAAGAAATGTGCCTGCTATATAAACTGGAGTGTTTAAAGGAGCATTTAATGCCGTGGATCAATGTGATCAATGATGGTACAGTTAACTGTTCCAAAAAATTAGTTCTTTTTTCCATTGTCTTATCATGTCCTCCAGCCCATCATACTCCATCTTTCTCCCAATACTTCCTTTACCTCAGAGGACTGGCTATACACAAGGTAAACAAAATGCACTCTGTCATCTATTTTAAATTACACTGTGATGACTCCTAGTGGCCAATACAGAAACATTGGGGATTGGTTCTAATGCTTTGTCTTAATTTGGCTCCCCAAATCACACAGGACTCTACATATTCAGACACTGAGGGTACCTGTTTCCAATTGGTTTTTTGATTAGTCAATAAAGAACCAATAGCCAACGGCTGGGCAGGGTAAAAGAGGCAGTTCTTTTAGTTCTTTCCAGGCAAGAAACATAGGGAGAAATTCCATCATGAGGGGGCATAGAACAAATGTCTGATGACAGGGAAGCAGAGAGATCAAAATTAAGACCCATCACCATGTAAGAGTCAGAGAAGCAGCCCCAGGGTCCAGTGCCCATCTTGAGACTGGGGCAACAAAGATAAAATGTAGATTTAAAAGAGGGGAGTGCATGCTAGATGCGGGGAGGTTTGGAAGTGCCCAGTCATCAAAATTGAGCTGACGTGTGTGTGTGTGTGTGTGTGTGTGTGTGTGTGTGTGTGTGTGTGTGTGTGAGTGTGTGTGTCTTTCATTCATGTGGCCCACAAGGAACTCAAAGCTGATTAACGATTCACTACTACACTCTCACCTGACATGATAGTTACTATTCCAACATGGGTGCTTATCCTGGAACTGTCAGATTACTGTCAACATGAAGCAGGATAATATCTTTGTATCTATAATTATTTCTTTCTATGTGTCTATTTTTCTTGAATTAGTGCCCTTATGGATCTATAGAATTCCAGTAATTTTACATGATGAGACAAACTTTGAATTTAAAATCATACTAGCCAATGAAAAAAATCTGTTTCTAGCAATTTGAACTACAAAAGCTTGTACAATTTCATTTTCTCTATCTCTCTCTATCTCTGCTGTCTTTGTTTCTGTATATCTGTCTCTGTCTCTTTCTGTCTCTTTCTATGTATGTAGTATGTATGTATGTATGTATATATGTTTGCATGCATGTATACATGCAAAGGAAGTGCCTTCTTTGTTAATTTCTACTTATTCACTGGAGAAAGAGCTTCTCACTGAAGCTGGAGCTAGTCAGACAAACAGAAACTCAAGTGATTTTACTTTTGTCTCTATCACACTTCCTGCACAGCATTTAGGTTACAGGTGAGCATGTAACCATGGCCATATTTTGTATATAGATGTTGGAATCCAAATTATTTCTTTTTTGCTTGCACATAAGTGTTCTTTTCCATTGAGCATACCCCCAGCTCAGTAACTTCCACTATCCATGGAATGATGATATATGTGCAAACATATGTGAGATTTTCTATCACACAAAATAAATCCCCAGTGTTATTAGTAACGATGATAATTATAGTAAAGTAATCAAAGATGTGTGTGGAAGTCATGGAAACAATATGACTTTGTATGAGGAATAAGGATTAAAGTCATGGAGGCATAAATTAAAAGTTGTGATACAGCCAATTTAATAGCTTTTTTTACTTCTTAGAATATCTTTGTTATTCAAGATTTTTCATCATTAAAATAAAATGATACATTCATATTCAGTGTTCATATGACAAGAAGAAATCATATAGAGTAGTGGACTTGTGTCCAGTATATAAATGATGAAAAGGTCCTATTATAGTTGTCAAAGAAGAAATTAATCCAATCTAAAAAATTATGTCTTAGAATAGAGATCAGTAGTTATTTTCTATTTTATGACCTTATTAAATGGTGTTTT
Organism: Rattus rattus; assembly: GCF_011064425.1. Lineage (NCBI taxonomy): Eukaryota > Metazoa > Chordata > Mammalia > Rodentia > Muridae > Rattus > Rattus rattus. Next base: position 113,865,724 of record NC_046155.1, on the reverse strand, counting down.
AGAATATTACTCTAGAATGGTTATATTTCCTTCATAATTTCATAAGTAATAATCTACTTTGCTCTGACCTCCATTTGCATTTTTCAATGTAGCATATGGTTTATGGGTCTTAATCATCTTTATAGCCCAAAAATCTAGCAAAGTATCTGCTGGCTAAGTTAATGCTGATTTCATTCTGTCTTAGTAAGTAAAATACATAACTACTTGGATTTTTTTCTTTTATCCTTGGCATATATTTATTGTACACTCTATTGGTATATATTTATTGAACACATTATAAATGTTATAATGTCTTCATTATAACATTTTCATGCGTGTATAACTTTTCTTTTTCTCATATTGATGCCACCCCAAACTACCCACAATATCCTCTCTTCCCCTTCATTCTGGGGCCCTTTTTTTTAACCAAATAGTTTCTCCTGAAAATATGAGTATATTCAGTTATATGCATATAGAATGCATATAAAATATATGTAGAGTAAATGTATATAGAACACTGTATTCTATAGAATACATGTATTCTATAGAAAAATGTATTCTATAGAATAAATGTATCAAGAAAATGTTATTTTCTTGATCTATGCATTCATCACCATGAACCATAAATTAATCACTTTTCTTGCAAATGACATTTAAAAATTCTTCTTTATAGCTGAACAAATGGTTACCATGTATATATGCCATGGTTTCTCTATCGATTTGTCTGTTGATGGACATCTGAGGTATCTCTACTACCTATCTATTGTGAATAGTACTGTTACAAACAGGTGTTCAGGTAGCTATAATGGTATATTGACTTAGATTTGGGGGTGTATATACTCTGCAAAAGCTACTATAGCTATTACCTAGGAATCAGATCATAACTTTGTCATTCAGAAAGTATGTACTCACTATGAAGTGAATATTAGCCAAAAGAAAGAAAGAAAGAAAGGAAGGAAGGAAGGAAGGAAGGAAGGAAGGAAGGAAGGAAGGAAGAAAGGGGAAAAATGACAGAATACCCAAGATACGGTCTACAGAACTCAAAATGGTCAACAAGCTGAAGGACCCAAGTGAGGATGCCTCAGTCCACTTGAAAGGAAGAAGAAAGCAATCACAAGGCAAGAGAGAGGGAGAGCCTGGGAAGGAAACTGGATTGGGGGATGGGAGGGGAATATTATTTGGTATTGAATGGGGGGGAAAGGCTTGAAGCCCTGAGGGCCAAGCAGAAAGAACCTTGGGAGGTAGGAGGTTGGAAGGACCCTCTAGAGGCCTGGGAGGTGAGGGACTCTCAGAATTCAATGTGGCAGTACCCTAGATGAACCAGAGAGCCCACCTCCGGCAGAAAGACAGGGCATCAAGTAAGGGATGGTGTTGCTATTCCACAGTTAAAACTCTGACCCATAATTGTTCCTGTCTGAAAGAACTGAGAGAATGGAAAGAGCCTGAGCGACAGACAGGCCCAAAGTAGGATCCAGCTCAAAGAGAGGCCCCAAGACCTGACACCATTACTGAGGCTGTGGAGCACTCACAAAAGGGAGCTATCCTGACTGAACTCCGAAAGACCTAACAAGGAGCTAAAAGAATCAGATGCAGATAGTTTGCACTCAACCAATGAACAGAAGCTGCTGATCCCTGTGGTTGAATTAGGGAAAAGCTAAAGGAAGTTGAGGAAGCTGAGGATGAGGGCGACTCTGTAAGAGGACCCCCAAGATCTCTCAGACACTTGATCACAAACCAGGCAGCATACACAGCTGAGATGAGGCCCCAAACACATGTGCAACAGAGGACTCCTGGGTCTGGGTTCAGTCAGAGAAGATGCATCTAACCCTCAAGAGACTGGAGGCCCCAGCGAGCTGATAGGTCTATTGGTGTGGGTTAGGTAGGGACATCTTCATGGATACAGGGGAGGATGGGAGGAGGTATGTGGAACAGTAGGAGGGTGGACTGGGAGGGGAGTGTAAAAATAAAAATAGATAGATAAATGTAGATAGATAGATAGGTAGATAATAAATAGAATATATATTTTAAAAATTAAACTAAAATTATTGTGTACATTGCTAAATATTTCTTTTTAAGCATTTTAACATTTGTTATCTAGTTAATGAAAAAATACTAGATTTTAACAACATAATAAATTTTTGCTTTCTTTTGTTATATTTTGTTTTGTTTTGAGGTTCTATGACCACCACATTATTTTTAGTATAACTTCAGCATCAGATAGTTAATTGAGCACCCATTATGAAATGCCATTAAAGATAGGATCATTGTCCTAACATAATAGAAATGGCTTTTTCATGTGAATTTGAAGTATCTCTCATCAAAACAGTCCACTTTCATCCTAGTACTGTATTATATCCCTGGAATATAGACTCCTGTCTGAGACTGGAGAGCCAATAAAATCCAGCAGAAAAAACCAGTTTATGCAACATATAAATCACTGATTTAGAAAACAATGTTTTATATTTCTGTATATTTATTTTTAATTTTGTAAAAGAAACTAAGAGGAAAAAATTGATAATAATTAGTAAATCTAATTTATAAAAAACTATATTCAACTAAATGTTCACATTTATTCAAGATATTATTGTCTCATGCTGTTTTACTTATCTATGGGACAAAGAGGATGCAGAGATGTTTAACGAAAGAGAATGAATATATTTTAAATTAGGGAAAAGGAAAATGAAAGTGACTACTATGAATTTTTAAGAATTTTTTTCGGAGGCATATTCAGTGGCAAGCCCAAAGTTGGCAACTAAATAATTAAGGTAAGTCTTGAATCTACTAGTGTAAATGGCTAATAATAAATTCACATTCAGTCAGATCTAATGACTGAAGATAAGTCTACATGAGCTTTCATCCCAACCCATATTCTCTTCATTCAACTATATTTTATAAATTTTTTAAAAAAATTAATACAATATATATCTACCCTCCACTTCTCATTGTGACTCTCCACAGACCCACCCCTTCCTCACTGCCTTTTTTCTTTTTTAAGTTTAATAACTCATTGACTATAACTTATGGTGTGCATATGCTACTGAGTTTAGATCCTTCTACTGGAGCATGAGGATTCTACCAGGACTCCTATAGAAAACTGAGTCTCCCTCAAAGAGAAGCCATCACTGCCCGTAGTGCATCAGTTAGGGGTTGAGGCTAAGGAATCTCTTTCTATTCCATCCTAGAATGTTGCTATATTTTAAAAGAAAAGTCCCAAATAATAAATTTGAGTATATAAAACTTAAATGAAACATTAAAAATATTTAAGTTGTTCATATGTAGTTTGCAACAGCTGGATAATCTTAAGGCTTTAATGGTATTAATAGCTTGTTTTCAATTTACATCCCATTTTATAAACTGCCAACTGATCTCATAAATGTAAATTTATAAAAACGTCGAAAGGCTACTGAACAACAATGACTTATGCTTGTTGTCAGCCTTGTAGAGACACTGGTTAAAATGACTTTTATCCATCCCAGATTAATCTCTACAGATAGAGAATTACATGTTTGATTTGGTTTAAAAAAAGATGACTAAAGCTAGTTTTAAAACACAAAACCCAGAGTTGAGGAAAAGGGGGGAAAGAATGCCAGTTATTTATTTCTTAAGAAAATGATGTAGCAACAGGACAGTTGCATAAAAAAATGAAACAGTTTATAAAATTTACACAGTAAGCAAGACTAAAATATGCAAGGTTGATGAGAATCTAATGAAACTTTCAAATATATTGAAATATCCATAATACAATTTTGTTGCCATAATAAGAAACTATATAGAACCAAAAAGATGGTGTGACTGCTATTCATATAGATATGTTGAGCCTCTAGAGAAAACAAACAAACAAACAAACAAAACAAAAAACAAAAAATACTCTATGATGGCATGCAGTGGCAAAGGAGGGCATTGTATTATGATAAAGGGGAAAACAGTTTATAAGACCCCTGTCAGTTGTAATGAACATTTCTTGGGTAGATGTATGTATACATCCTAGGTAGAAGAGTGCAAGAAAATGCTGGAATAGCATATACAAGGCCCTGGGTTGATGTTCAGTACTAGAAAAAAATAGTTTGGAAAACTAAAACTTTGCTTTCTGAAGTTTTACTAAACTAAAAAGTAAAACTAACATTTTATTTCACTAAAATAAAAATTTACTTTTCACTAAAAACCTACTTTCACAGCAAATTTCGGTGCGTCACAGAGTTGCGAAGGTCTCAAAGATGACCCATGCCATTGTACCATGAGATGTGGCCCTGATATTCTCCCACCAGAATCTGATTCAGACGGTTTTTCACATTTCTGTTTCCATTCCTTTGGCCCTTGAGCCTGATCATTACTAATCACAGTCAGACTGGCTCAAAGCTTCAGATGTTACTGTAGTCATCTGTTTTGATTCTTTTTCTGGCTATGAGTAATGTTCAGGTAATAATCTCTAGTTCACTCCTCCCAGAGCCACTCTTCTATTAGGCAGAACATTCAGATCTCTTGCCTGATTGTTTTCTACCAGTCACTGAATGTAGATAAGATAGATTAAATATGACAACTAATAAAAGCTGGCAGATATTCTCCTCTGTTACTGAGTTAGTAATTATTCATCTCTCCTAAACATTAATGAAATGAGTTCAAAAATTAGTGAGCATTTCTATCTGAGATTTTCAAAATTGTCAGGTAACATGGACACAGAGGCACAAATACACACACACACACACACACACACACACACATGAACGCACGCACGCATGCGTGCATGCACACATGCATGCACTTAGAAAGAGAGAGAGAGAGGGAGAGAGCAAAACTTTATTTTCTTGGAAATTTACAATGAAGTCAGGAAAACAAAAATGTGCTTCAAGTTCATAGGCATCAGTTTTTATAATTTTATTGTGATTTTATTTATTTTTTATTTTTTCAAATGACATGATTTTATTTTAAATCACCAAAACACATTCATAAAAACCAGCCCAAGAGAATTTTTTTAACAGAAATTTTATTTTGATACAAGTTATTTTTTAGGAAATACCAGTCTTTCCTTAGAAACTGAGGCGTGGGAAAAAACATGGGTCTGAGCAAAACCCAGTCAGACAAACAGCTATGGTCTATGTTTTATATTAGTTTAAAATTGTAGAAACACAAACAAATAGGTAGAGTGAGGTCAGACCTTTTAGTCCCACTCTGTTTCCTAGGATGTTCATAGATGGCTCTGGTACAGCAAGCTGTGGTAGTCATCTTTGTCCATGAGGAGGGGCTGCCTTTCCTCCTGGGGTTGCTTTTTCTTCTGATAGCATAGCCTACTGCTGAGCCCAGCTAGAGCTGTAGCAACAACAGCTCCCACCAGTGCTGCTCCAAGAAGCCATGGCCAGATACGACTAGCTTGTTCCAAGTAGGGCTCAATATAGTTTCGGTAAAAGCCTGGATCTGAAATAGAAAGAGATAATGCTGTTTTCAGGGATCATCAACATAACAGCATTTTAGCATGCTACTTAGCAGTAAGATGCTTGGGTTTGAATGCCAGCTATTTTGCTTGGTAAATAGAAAGAAAAGCTTGGGGAAAGTTAACCTATTCTTTCTCAGGTTCAGTTTCCTCCCTAGGAAGAAGAGAAAACAATTCTCTGCTTTTGGGACCTCATGAAACCTGCATATAAACCTCACTGTGTAATTTTGTTAGGTATTATTGTTATAATTTTATACAATTCCTTTGATGATTGTGTAATAGTACTGCCCATGTATGAAACATAGTTGTATTATTAACTGATGATGATCTGTTGGACAATTTAAGTTATTTGAGTAACACTGACTATATAGCTGGAAAAAGCTGCGTAGTCTCAGAGCATTCACAAGAACACTAAGACACGTGCACACTGTTCTTGCAGAGATCTCAGCTTTCAAATTATGTGTGCATATGTGTGTGTATGTGTTTGTGTGCGTCTATGTGTGTATGTATGTGTGTATATATGTGAGCATGTACATGTAGATGGCATCAAGGTTAAAAGAGGGTGAATGAGCACCTGGAGATGAAGCTACAAGTAGCTATGAACTGCCCATGTTGGTACTCGGATTTGAACTTCTGTCCTCTGTTAGAAGAGCAAACCTTAAACCCTTAAGATACCTCTCTATCTTTACAATTTTCAGTCTTAAGATAATAGATTTTAGTCATGAGTGTTTTTAAAATAATTTCAATTGAGGAAAACTCCTAGCCTTTGATTATCTGTAATTACTTCAAACCTCATAAGATAATACAATTGGGTTGGGATTAGTACAATTGTGACTCCTGCCATCCATACATAAATTTCTATCCCTGAATCTTCTAGTTCAGATAATCTAACATACATATTTTGAAAATAATGTACATGTGCGATTTCCCTGTACATTTCCTAAAGTTTTTCATAAAATCAAATTGCACCTTTAGTTTCATGAGTTTCCTAAAAATATTTTTCTATTTAGTCCAAGAATCCCTAAACATCTAAATATTATAGGTCTGGCATTTCTTCTACTATTACATCAACACATTGTATTAGAGAGAATACAATATATATTTAGTACGATGCTGACTCCTTGAAGACCCAAACTATGATGTATAGGGATAATGTCTTGTATACTGTGTGGAAGCATTATTGTTAATCAAAGTCTGATGCCCAATAAACTGAGGGAAGATTACAAGGTGGGACTTCTGGCAAAGAGAGAGGAGCTCTGAGAAGTAGCCACGGCAGGACTCACCACCTGGACTTGGCACAAGTTGTATGAGGTAACCAGCCATGTGGCAAACACAGAATGATATAAACAGGATAACTGAGATATAGGCTAGTCAGAGAAGCCTGGTTTAAGGCATACTCATTTATTAATAAATAAACAGGGTGAACAAGCCCCTGTAACTGAAACTACAAGTAATTAATTGGGAACAGGGGTGTGGGTGGAAAAGTAAAAGCCAGTGGTTACAATGAAGTAATTCTGAAATTTGGTAGAGTGCCTGGGCCCCATGAGAAAAGTAGATGATTAAGCCATGACTGAATGTATTATTGTACTCCAAAAAGGTAATGAAGAAATATTAGGCTGATTTAGTGAGATATTCAAAGGATATCGATGGAAAACAAATTATAAATTAGACATTAACTACATTACATTAACTACAATGTTCTGAGGTAAAATTTGTAGTTTATTTTTTAAATCTGGTATATAATAAAATTAATTATAATTAAATAAATAAATTAACTAATGTAAAAATAATTAAAATTTATATATATTAAAAATATGGAGCATTGGCTCTAAGAGAAAATAATATGAGAAATAACTATAACAGACTGATTCAATGTAGAAACAACAAAATTTAAGCTGTGTCTTTAAGTGACAATACCATATTGAGATGGTACAAATAAAATAGGTTTGTAAGAGAGTAAACTCATTATTTTTATATGAAAACACCTGAGATAGACTTCATCAATTAAAAGATATTATTATTTACATATTATTTAGAAACATGGAAATAATTTTTAAAAGTATAGCTGTGATACTTGGGACACTAACCTGCTAAGAGCATAGACATGGAAAGTGATGTCTTTGTTTTGATATTTGAAAAAGTCTAGCCTTTAAAATATCATACAATATTATTTGATAAAATGAAATTATTAATCATGATCAATGACATGATTCATGTATGGGAGTCAAATATAAACAAATACAAAACAGAGACAAACATAAATGGAATACATTATTTTCCAACACTTAAGAATATTTCGTTATACAATAGAGAAATGTACTTAAAATAGTACCTGAATTCTAAAGTAATAAATAAATGGTATGACGAGAAATGAATTATCAAATGATATATGATGAAGTAGGTTGTTTTTGTAGAAAAAATCATGTAAATTAATTACATGTGAATTCAAAAATTAGCTTCAAATATATACAATTAGAAAAATAATAGTCTTACTATCATGTATATACTTAAGACATACACTCATTCAAAGAATAATTTAAAGTGTATATGCTTCTAATTATAAATATTCAGTTTATGTAAATACAATTAAGGTCTATTTAGAAAAATTTAAAATTCCAGTAAACAAAGGACCCGCACTTAGTACTATCTCAATAAGAGGAGATAGATTGCTTACGGAAGACAACTTCTATATACTGTCTCTTCTTTGGGTTGCTTATATGAAATGCCACAAGAATATTGATGAGACATCATAGATTACAGAATCCAAGGGGAAGATTAAGTCTTAAGAAACATTAGGGTATAGTCTTCAAAATTATGGGCTATTTTTTTCATTAGAGTATTACTAGCAAAAAATTTATTCAAGCCAAAAAATTTTAACTCGTACCTTAGTATCACTGCTACCCACTCCTTCATTCCACCCCTGTTGAAGTGGAAACTACAGTAATTTTTTCATGATCATCTTCTTTAGAGATATTTGATATGTACAGAATAGATGCCTAAGTCATGATATTACTAATAAAGGCTCTGAATTCTCCATCCTGCAACTAAAACAGTGGATTCAGGAACTAAAGTCAGTAAGCAAAGCCAACACCATATAAGAAGCAGAAAATCAAAAGCTAGAAAACTGAAGACCTGGTCCTCTCTGTCTTTCTCCTTTCCTCCTTTTTTATCCTTTGAGTATTCCCATTTTTCTAATTTTATGATCAAATTATTGTTTTGTCTAATCTCATTCTTATTTGCTGATATTTGCTCTTCAAAAGTTCTAATGACTTTGAGAAGTTAATTAACTTCACATCCCACAAAAAGAAAAGAGATATACTCATGACATGCTGGAATGATAATTACATATAAATAATTCATAGTAAAATTATATACCTAAATCAAGGAAAAAGGCACCATTTACTTTATGAGGTATTTGTAAAACTTGATAATGTTCTGAATGAATGACATAGTAGTACGCTCCTTTCAATCTGGAGGATTTGTTAATTACTAATTGCATATTAAAGCTCAGTATTCAAAGAGGACAAAAATAGAACTTTTTTTTTTAACTTAAATGGTGGCTACAGGGAGAAATATCTATTTTTTCTGTTTCTTTTATTTACTTGTCTCTAAAAAATCATCTCATCTATCTCTAAAGCCTTTAGAAGTCAAGAAGCTTGTTTTAATGAAAATAGATTGTTTTTTTTTGCTTGTTTATCATCACCAGAAATGTCAATAAATGACTGATATAAAAATGTAAAGCTCTAGATTTGAGTGTCATTAATTTAAATAATCAAAAAATTGAAACCAATGAAAATGCAGCATTTATTTTCAGTAATACTGAAACTCACTCTTAAATACATTTTAAAAATATATTTTGATAATGGAACTTAAATGCCTAAATTCAACTACTCCCATTTATTTGCATACATAGCTGATTTTAAATATCTGTCAACATGTAGCAAATTGCATAATTAATACTCTTTCTTTTATGTCCTGGATATCAAAGGGAGCAGCTAGTGCTCTTAAACACTAACTAAGTCATCTCTCCATGCCAAGAAACAGCTTCAACTTGGAAAGGGGGTCCTGAGAGGGAAGTTTGGAAGACTCGACATCAATTGTGGGTACAAGCTGAGAGCTCTGTCTTCTGCTTGATAAAGCTCTCCAAAGATTTCCAGACAACTCAGCTCTTGCTAGAAAAAAATTCTAAAAGCTCTCTGGGTAGATAGTTCATGGACTTTCCAAACAATGTCAGAAAAGCTGCTAGAAAACCAAACAAAACAAAACAAAATAAAACAAAACAAACAAACAAACAAAAAACTCTTGGATCCTCAGACCTAGGTCAGAAATTCTGCTAGACTCATTGATAAATGGCTATTAGCCCAAATGCCTGAATTACCCTAGATGCCTAGAACAAATGAAACTCAAGACGGATGATCAAAATGTGAATGCTTCACTCCTTCTTTAAAAGGGGAACAAGAATACCCTTGGCAGGGAAGAGAGGGGCAAAGATTAAAACAGAGACTGAAGGGACACCCATTCAGAGCCTGCCCCACATGTGGCCCATATATATACAGCCACCCAATTAGATAAGATGGATGAAGCAAAGAAGTGCAGAAGTGTAGATCGCTCCTGAGAGACACAGCCAGAATACAGCAAATACAGAGGCGAATGTCAGCAGCAAACCACTGAACTGAGAATAGGACCCCCGCTGAAGGAATCAGAGAAAGAACTGGAAGAGCTTGAAGGGGCTCGAGACCCCATATGTACAACAATGCCAAGCAACCAGAGCTTCCAGGGACTAAGCCACTACCTAAAGACTATATATGGACTGGGACCCCTGGACTCTGACCTCATAGGTAGCAATGAATATCCTAGTAAGAGCACCAGTGGAAGGGGAAGCCCTGGGTCCCATAAGACTGAACCCCAGTGAACTAGACTGTTGGGGGGGGCGGCAATAGGGGAGGGTGGGGAGGAAACACCATAAGGAAGGGGAGGGGAGGGGATGTTTGCTGGAAACCGGAAAAGGAATAACACTCGAAATGTATATAAGAAATATTCAAGTTAATAAAAAAAAAAAAAAAGAAATTCTGCTAGAAAAATTCTAAAACAGCTGTAACAGCTCTCCAGGATAGCTTTTAGGTTTTTTAACCAAAGTCAGAGAAGCTGCTAGAAAAAAAATTCTTGGGTTTTTGGACCAAGGTCAGAAATTCTGTTAGAAAAATTCTAAAAAAGCAATATTTGCTCTCCAAACAGTTCTTTCTGGGTAGCTCTCTCTTTCAGACCAAACCTCAGCCTTTTATTTACATATCAATGTTGTCATTTGCTCCATGTTCCCTTTTGATTATCTCATGAATCAACCTTTTATGACTTTAGGCCCCTTGATTTCAAACAACAAATACTGTTTTTTTTTAAATGAATTCAGAGATCTAAGTATGCACAGACAGTAAGCTAGCTGGGTAAGATCCAGCTCTGAGATCACCATTCCTACAAATCCCTTTATCTCCTTCCTTAATATCTTTCTGACAGACTGGCTTATAGTGCAGTTGCTTCTGTTCCTTGCGGCCCATGAAGCTTCTTGTATAATTCATATTACTTTCCTATATTTTACATAGTTGAGAAATTATACACCTTTGAATTCATGTTTTTAGAATTTTTTTTCAACAGGCTATCCTGAAGTTCATAGCATTTACCATTTTGCTGAGTTCATTAGACACACCCTCGCCTCCCACAGTAGTGCTGTTTCTGATTATCAATGGGGTCATTAACCTTGGCAGAGAAGATATCCCCCTGAAGGGGGAACATAAAATAAATAATGTGAATTAAGAGACAAACAAATCTCGTGTGCACAGCAACCATTAACATTCATTCTTTAGAATTAAGACATCAAGACTTCTGGAATCATAAACCAAAATAAACTCTTTTTTTATTTTTTATTTTTTTTGGTGTTTCTGTCCTTGCCTTTTATCAGTTTTCCCTAAAAGAAAATCACTTGCTTCTCAGTTTTTAAAACATCACTAAATCTGATTACAAGAGAAAATGTTTGACAAATTCAGAATACTTAATACTTAAATACTTAAGTAATTATCAACATGAATACTTGGATGATGAATAATGACGGTCATGAACTAAGTTATTGGAAAAAATTTAATAATATTTTTAGAAATCTTGAAGTTTAGCAATGAATAGAGATAAAATTTAACTACTTTGAATGTATAAAGAAACAATAGTGAAGAATGCCTGAAAAGATAGAAAATAGGCAATTTCTATTATTTATTTTAAAATTAACTTTTTCTAAGGTTAACTTAGTTCATAGCTATACAGAAGCATAGCAAATCAGTAAAGTATTTCAAATCAATACTGTGTACTTTAACATATTTAGCAAAAATATATTCCACCTTCTCTTAGGAGTTTTGATTCTTGTCTCTCATATAGCTCTAAGGTCTAGGTATCTGGAGCTTCAAGTCTATGTATCGTATTGTGCTGAGAAATATTTACCCTGATGTTTCGTATTTTATCATTCTATTATAACAAAAATATGGACTTCCCCTTGTGTCTGGCCCTTTGTTTTATCATTGTTAAATATATCAGCAAATTATACTATAATTTACATCACAGGTTAAAAAGCTTCAAAGGAGTCCTATAATTTCTTTTTTCTTTACTCAGTATATAACTTACTTGCCAATTTCTATGAGTTATGTCCTAAAAATATAATGAGGAATAAACTGGTTCTTGGATCACACCCAGACAATGCCCCAGTCATAAAAAAACATACAATTTGTGTTAACTTTTACAAAACATCTCAATCTTTTCAATGTTAATTTCTTTGTCCATAACATCCAACAGAAGATTTCAATATTCCATAAATACAGTGGTCATCTTTGATTTTTAGTCTTATTCTTTCAGGTTAGGATATTTTCTGCCCTTTTCTATCTGCTGCCTACCAATTCTTTAAACATTGTCAATGATGAATTATATATAAATCACTGTTTACCTATCTGAATCCTTAAAAAAAATTGCTGTTCTGTCTTTGTACTTCTTTGCACAGTCTTTTGGACTTTGTAGTGATTTAAATATGCATGGTCCAGGGAGTGGCACTATTAGGAAGTGTGGCCTTGTTGGAGTAGGTGTGGCCTTAGAAAAAGTATGTCACTGTAGGGGTGGGTTTTAAGACACTTGTCTTGGCTGCCTGGGAGCCATTCTTTCCTAGCTGTCTCTCAGTTCCTCTAGCCCCATGTCTGTCTGGATGCTGTCACACTCCGACCTTGATGATAATGGACTGAACCTCTGAACCTGTAAGTCAGCCCCAATTAAATGTCCTTTATATGAATTGCCGTGCTCATGGTGTCTGTTCACAGCAATAAAACACTAATTATGACACACTTCCATATTGGATTTGGTGCTTACTGATATCCAAATTACATTAGTCATTTCAATGGAACTAAAGCTGATCATAAGAGCTAGGAGTTAGTAAGGCTCACACATTTGTTCATTTTTCCTTATTTAATGAACTTATTCATATTTCATTCATTTAACTATTTGTAGTTTTACATTGTGTTCTTCTAGCCTTTGTATAGAAGTCTTTATATGCAATAGTGAAAGCATAGTGTGTTAAGGAAACTGTCAAAACCTATTTCCTCCATATACTGGTATTTAACATTTAACAAGTCACTTCAATTCTATAAGACTGTTATTCTCAACTCTTTTATGGAAACTAATACCTATCCAGCAAATAATAAATTTATATATATATATATATATATATATGTATATGTATATGTGTGTGTGTGTGTGTGTTTTAAATAAAAAGGGTTCACCCACCCATACACCCAAAGACTTATGTTTTAAGGACTTAGCTGTCAGCTGATAGGTTTGAGAAGTTGTATCACAAGAGTTCTGACTACATCAATTGATTAATTAATTGATAGATTCCCAATATGATGCACTAATTAAGATGTGCTGGAAAGTAGGAAGCGAAGCCTGATTGGAGGAATTAAGTTACTGGGAGCTTGCCTTTGAGGGATACATCATGGATATGACTTCCTTTTTGTCCATAATACATATTCCTAACATCATGATATTTCTATCTTGCCTCGAGCTCTAACCAATGAAACCTGGCAATCATGATCTGAAACCTCTGAAACCATGAGAAAATAATTACATTAACTTGTCTTTCTCAGTCATTTGTCATTGCAACAAATAGGTAGACCAGAATACTAGGAAGTTTCTACATGGATTAGGCTTTCATTATTGCCTATTCCTTCTTCACCAAGAAGATATTAATGTAGTTCTAATTAGGAATACCAAAGCCAGTATATACTTCTAGTCCTAAGGCTTTACGTTATGCTTTTAGCCAAAGGAATACTAATTAAATTACAGAAGTATTATGAAACCCATTACTAGTTGGATTTGAAAGTTTCCATTATTGTATTGGTAATCTTACTAAGTGTATCCCAGTGAAAGATCACAAACTGCTAACTCCATATTATCCTGCATAGACTGAATTCTTTAACATGATTCACAACAATATATTGAGTCATTCCTATCTAAATATATAACAAATAAAATATGATTCACAGAAATTAAATAATATCCCTAGGTTATAAAATTGTTAGCGGACAGAATAATGGCTCAAAAGCTTCCCAATCCTATATTATTCAATAATTTAGCTGTACAAAATATCCTTGAAATATAGTTCTAGTTCACATGATTATAAATTGGTATAATAAAGTTTCTTAAAAAGTTTTGGAAAAAAATGTATATGCAATGGATTTTTTCTTTTTTACTATCCCAAAAGAGATTGCCCACATTAGACTACACAGTTCATCTTAATGCAACTGAGCCTTACCTGACTCTTGTAGGTAACTGTAGTCATATCCCAGATCCTTGGATGAAATGAAGAAATCACCATTTCTATAGAGCGGAATGAAAGGAACCATGTAGGATTCTCTGTTATGGCCAATAGGTGCATTGGCTTCTGGGTAAACTTCCAAAAGAGGGCGGTGTCTTCGGAGCCATCGTTCAAAAATACTACAAAGGGAAGGGTTACTCAGACTCAGGAACATTTTATATAAAGTCTAAATTTTAAGTTCTTAAAAGACAATCATTGATATCACTAGACTTAGTCAAATGCTATCTTCAAACTTTGACAAGTTACCATCTCCTATCCTAAATAAGGTCATTCATCAGAAGTAAGTGTGAGGATGACTTCAAAAGTTTCCTTATGAAAATTAAACTTTTATAGCTAGTATATAGGTTTCAGAATTCAACATTTGTTCTCATGAAATTTAGTCATAATCATAAGTTAAATATAACTTTAAAATGTAAGGAGAGTCAAAAGAAAAAACATAAAACTCAAATGACAAAGGACTAGAACTTAATCACTTTCTGTTTGTTGTTGCATGTGAGTATCAGCAATTTCATTCTTTGTCTTATGGTTGGGAAAGATCATGTTTTCTGAGGCAGAGCCTACCTTTAATAATATAAGATGAAACAGTCCATTTACAGGTACCCACAATAAAACAAAACCATCCTAGGAATATGAAATAGTCACATACACACACACACACACACACACACACACACACACACACACACACACACAGTGGAAATCCATACTAACAGTGTACAATGACAGTCTTTGGAATAGCATTGACTTTGAATGTGCAGCAGAGATTGCCAGGTCAGGTGTGGACTTGGTAGAGGTGGAATGACATAGTTCCTGGCCCTAGAATGAGGCCAGTAGGCATGGACCTTCATAAGTGTCAATGGCTACTGTGGACATAAGGCTTATTTAAATAACAATGTACTTATTTTCACATTCCTCTTTCAAAGATGTCCTCCCTGTTAATGTTAAAGACTTCATGATAATCAGAGATAGCCCAATTAGCCACAGGTGAAGGTATGGTTAATATCTCACCAAAATGATAAACCTGGACCCTTCAGCTCTTAAAGCTATGGAAGAAAACTCTAAAAACATGAGTTTGAAAATATATCATTTCTCAGCTATGAAAATATGATTATATAATGTGAACTGAATGGGAGGGTTATGAATCTAAAAGAACAAAATCAGATGCACTCTGTGCGAAATTGTAAGGAAGATAGTAAGGAAGGAGATAAAGAGATTTAAGAAGTAGTGATCATAAGGCATCCCACCCTTCTAAGTTTTTTGTTTATGCCTGCCAAGTCAGACAGATGCCTGAGATTACTGTGATTCTGGGACAGAGGGAATTTAGGTCCAGTACCAAACATGATAGCAATGGTAATTTCATGGCAGGATCCCAGCCAGCTAACTTATCATCTGCACAGATCTACAGACAGATCTTGGAATTCTTTTGCAATGTTAAAAAAAATGTGCGTGCTGTCTCCTAAGAATCAAAGGGAAGGGTCATGGGATACTTATTCATAAGATAATTAAAAGGGAATCTATAGAAAATGACTAGATTGATATGTAAAAATAAAAGACTGGGCTTATGATCTGCAAGATATGAGCTACCCAAAGAAAATTTAAAAATATCAAGAAAGAACTCCTTGGTGAACTGTCTGAAGCAGAAAATAGTAAAGAGAGCTGTCTGGAGAGCTCCAGAGAAAACAGACCAGAGAGAAAGCAATGTGGAAGGCTATCTCAAGCAGAATTTGCACCGAAAATTTGACTTTGAGTTGTTCCCTTCTCTCAGAATCTCCCTCAAGGCTGAGGCTGTTACTTGGCAGAAGACAGATGTACCATGAAAGGTACTAATCTGTTCTGCACTAATCTGTTCTCTAGAATGTGTGCTCAGAAGTTTGCGCTTATTGTTCTGATCTGCTCCTGAATGTGTTTCACAATAGTTCTGTAAGCTAGCTACATTTTCTTTTGGAACATTTCTATTAAAATAAACCAATGTTAGTTTCTATTAGACACAATAAAAACTAGCAATAATGCTTTTAAAAAAACTAATTGCATCAGAAGATTTGGAAAACTGAATTCTCAAACAGTAAGAGAATTTATAGAGAACTCTTAAAAAGCATGACAAAAAAAATCAATTTGTGTTGCCAGACTGGTTAAGAGGGGAAGAATGAGAAACCTGGTGTTGAAGTTTCCTTGAGCACTACCCCTGTGTTTGATTCTTTCATGATTAAAAAGTAAATTAAGGGCCACATCTGCTCACATTCCTGAACCTGCCTAGCGCCCTCTGGATACGGAAATATAAGAGCAGTAAGCAGCAGGAACCTCTTGGTTTCTTCCTGGACCCAGAACTGAACTGAAATGGTCCCACAGCTCTCTGTACCCAAATCCCATGGAGGAGAGAGCTGGTCTCACAGAAATGCAGACAATCCTCAGAACTCATAGGAGACAACTACCTCTGCCCACATTCCTGACTCAAGAGTGCCTTCTGTGCCCTCTGGGCATAAGAGCCTAAGATCAGTCAGAGGCAGGTCCCCTATGGTTTCTGCATGCGCCAAGAGCCAAAAGCCAGACACCAGGAGTGCCAGCCCACCTGAGAGCAGAAGTAAGACCAACTCTTCTGCTCCAGGTGACCTACCTGGTGGCCTTAGGACACACAAGGCAAAGGTCCTCTGATACAGGACACTTCCGGTTTCTGACTGTACCCAGAGCTGAACTTCTCCCACAGACTTCTGTACCCAAATACAAGGGGGAGAGAACTGGACTTTCAGAAGTGCAGACAATCCTGAGAGCTCATGGGAGACCACCACTTCTGCTCACATTCCTGGCCCAAGAGGAACCTGCCTAGTGCCCTCTGGATATAGGAACCTAGAAGGAGTCATGGTCAGGACCCTTCCAGTTTCTGCCAGCCCAGAGCTAAAAGCCAGTCACCAAGAGCACTGACACACCTGAGAGCAGAGGTAAGGTCAACTCTTCTGCTCCAAGTGACTTGCCTGGAGGCTTTAGGACACACAAGCCCAGGAGCAGTTCTCTGATGCCAGATCTGGCTGAAAAAAACTTGTCCATAGGAGTGCTGAAACACTGGAGGGTCAATCCACTGTCAGAGACAGCAAGACCAGCTAACAGGAGAGAAAACCCGATGAAAAGAATCAAGCACAAGAACCTAAGCAACAGAAACCAAGACTATTTGGCATCATCACAGCCCAGTTCACCCACCAAAGCAAATACTTGATATCCAAACACACCAGCAAAGCAAGATTTGGATTCAAAATCAAATCTCATGATGATAGACAACTTTAAGGACATAAAGAACTCCCTTAAAGAAATACAGGACAACACAGATAAACAGGTAGAAGCCCTTAAAGAGGAAACACAAAAATCCCTTAAAGAATTACAGGAAAACACAATCAAACATGTGATTGGATTAGACAAAACCATCCAGGATTTAAAAATGGAAAGAGAAACAATAAAGAAATCACAAAGGGAGACAACCCTGGAGATAGAAAACCTAGGAAAGAGATCAAGAGTCATGTATGCAAGCATCACCAACAGAATACAAGAGACCGAAGAATCTCAGGGGCAGAAGATACCACAGAGAACATTGACACAACTATCAAAAGTAATGTAAAAAATCCAAAAAGAAACAGGAGGAAGCATATTTCAGAAGTTTGATAGCAGACTTAAAAGTTGTAGAAAAAAAAGAAGCAAATACCCCCAAGAGGAGAAGAAGGAAGGAAATAATCAAATTCAGGGCTGAAATCAACCAAGTAGAAACAAAAAGAACTATACAAAAAAAAAAAAACTAACAAAACCAGGAGTTGGTTCTTTGAGAAAGTCAAAAAGATAGATAAACCCTTAGCCCGACTAACCAGAGGGTACAAATTAACAAAATCAGAAATTAAAAGGGAGACATAACAACAGAATCTGAGGAAATTCAAACAATCCTCAGATCCTACTACGAAAGCCTATATTCAGCAAAACAGGAAAATCTGGAAGAAATGGACAATTTTCTAAACAGATAACAGGTTTCAAAATTAAATCCAGATCAGATAAGCCATCTAAACAACCCCATAACTCCTAAAGAAATAGAAGCAGTTATTAAAAGTTTCCCAACCAAAAGAAGCCCAGGACAATATGGGTTTAGTGCAGAATTCTATCAGACCTTCATAGAAGACCTCATGCCAATACTATCCAAACTATTCCACAAAACAGGAACAGAAAGAGCGCTACCCAATTCCTTCTATGAAACCACAGTTTTGTTTATACCTAAACCACACAAAGATTTGAAAAAGAAAGAGAACTGCAGAACAATTTCTCTTATGAATATCAAGGTGACAATATCCAATAAAACTGTCACAAACCAAATCCAAGAACACATCAAATGCTCATCTATAATGATCAAGTAAGCTTCATCACAGGGTTTCAGGAATGGTACAATATACAGAAATCCATCAACATAATTCACTATGTAAACAAACTCAAAGAAAAAAACCACATGATCATTTCATTAGATGCTAAGAAAGCATTTGACAAAATTCAACACCTTTTCATGATAAAAGTCTTGGAAAGATCAGGACTTCGAGGCCCATACCTATACATAGTAAAAGCCATATACAGCAAACCAGAAGCTAACATTAAACTAAATGGACAGAAACTTGAAGCAACCCCTCTAAAATCAGGGACTAGGCAAGGCTGCCCACTCTCTCCCTACTTATTTAATATAGTTCTTGAAGTTCTAGCCAGAGCAATCAGACAACAAAAGGAGGTCAAGGGGATACAGATCAGAAAAGAAGAAGTCAAAATATCACTATTTGCAGATGATATGATAGTATATTTAAGTGATCCCAAAAGTTCCACCAGACAACTACTAAAGCTGATAAACAACTTCAGCAAAGTGGCTGGGTATAAAATTAACTCAAATAAATCAGTAGCCTTCCTCTACACAAAAGAGAAACAAGCTGAGAAAGAAATTAGGAAATGAGACCCTTCACAATAATCACAAATAACGAAATGTGGATGCTTCACTTCTTTTTAAAAGGGAGAAAATATCTATTGGAGGGGATATGGAGGCAAAGTTTTAGAGCAGAGCCTGCCCCACATGAATATATATATATATATATATATATATATATATATATATATCCAAAACTAGGTAATATTGATAAAGCTAACAAGTGCATGCTGATAGGACCTGTATACAGATGTCTCCTTAGAGATACAACCAGAGCATGTCAAATACAGAGGCGAATGCTAGCAGCAAACCATTGAACTGAGAACTGAACTCCAGTTGGAGGAATTAGAGAAAGGACTGAAAGAGCTGAAGGGGCTTGAAATCCCATAAGAACAACAATGCCAACCAACCACAGCTTCCAGAGACTAAACTACTACCCAAGGACTATACATGGACTGACCCATGGCTCCAGCTCCATATGTAGCAGAGGATGGCCTTGTTGGGCACCAGAGGAAGGAGAAGCCCTTGGTCCTGCCAAAGTTGGAACCCCAGTGTAAGGGAATATTGGGGGGGGATGGAAGAGGGAGTGGATGGGGAGAGGAACACCCATATAGAAGAAGGGGAGAGGGTGGGGTTAGGGGCTTATAGACAGGAGACCAGGAAAAAGAATAACATTTGAAATGTAAATAAAAAATCCAATAAAAGAAAAAACCTAGATAATATTGATGAAGCCAAGAAGTCCATACTGACAGTAGCCTAATGTAGCTGACTCTTTATAAGCTTAGCCCGAACATGACAAATACAGAGCAGAATGCTAGCAGTCAACCATTGAACTGAAAATGGGGTCCCTGTAGGAGGAATTAGAGAAAGGATTGAAGGAGCTGAAGGTTGTTGCAATCCCATAAGAACAACAATACCCATCAAACAGAGCTCCCAGATACTAAACCACTACCCAAAGACTACACATAAACAAACCAATGGCTCGATCTGCACATGTAGCAAAGAATGGTGGGAAGAGAAGCCCTTGGTCTTCCCAAGTCTGGACCCCACCCCCCAACTGCAGGGGATTGTCAGGTTGGGTGGGAGGCAGAAAGAGAGGTGGAAAGGGAGAATACCCTTATAAAGAAGAGGAGAAGGATGTGTTAGGGTGCTTATGGCCGGGAAACCAGGAAAGGGAAGAACATTTGAAGTGTAAATAAAAAATATCCAATAAGAAAAGTAAATTAAAAATAATGAATTTGCTGTAAACATGGTCCCTGTATCCTTACAATTTAACACATCCAAAAATTCAATATTAGAAAACATTTATGAAGGTCCAAATAAAGAAGTTATTGATAATTTTAAAGTTTAAGCGAGAAAGTAAGAAGGTAGTACATTGTAGACAGCAGGTTATATAAAAGGGAGACTGATTATACTTGAATGAATTAAAGAAAATTTACAGTTTAAGTTACAACAAACAGAAGAAGAAAGTCAAGTAGAAAATAACAGAATTTTTTCTATGGTTAAAGGCAATTCTGTTACTTGAGATCTGGATTTCAATCACTAGTCTAGTCAATATATTTTACCTGTACATGAAAGTAAACAAAAACCATAAAAATATGGATCATGAAAAATATGGATCATTTTTGGTTTATTATTAAATATATATTAAGCATATATTACATGTCAACTTCTAATTCAAAATGGAAAAAACCTATGGCAGAAAGATACTATGTTGATTAAAACAGCAACACACACAGATTGTTGATAGTAGCATTTTTCCAGATCCCTTTGCCAATCATCTTTCATAAGGAAAGTGAAATTGCTGTGACAGAAATATGAAGACCATATGTTTGGAGCCAGCTTTCTAATATTATTATTCTGGTAGACAAAATGAGGAAAGAATAGGCTTCTAAAGGTTTGATTTTCTTTGATATCCAGTTTTTTCAACTGAAAAAGATTAGAACTGGATTTATTAGATTGTACTTTTATCTTAAAAAAAGCCTTACTTGTTAATCCCATGCAATTTACATAATACAAACAAACCAAAGCATGAAAAGATAATATTTAATTGCTTTATATTTGGTTTTAAGATGTGTACATATGTATATATGTGTACATATATACTTGAACCATATGGGTATTATATGACTAATTTATAAATACATATGCATGTATGATATTTTATTAGTTTAAAATCTTATATTTTTAATTAGTAAGTGTATATTTTAGGTATATGTAGAGTCTTTGACAATTGGTTCTTTCCCAAACTGTCATACACTTTGATATAAGAACAGGCTAATATGCAAAGTCTGAAGAAAAAAATTGTACCTGATTTCATCTGAGAAAAATTACTATTACAGTTTAATTTATAAATAATCTTGTTTCTACCAAGAAATAAAGACAAAACTCTTACCTTAATAGGACAAGGGCATCAATCCTTAGCTCCAGATTTAATGGATGAGACCATTAATTTGCTTACTATTTTATCAACTTGTGAAAATGAAGACATTAATTTTGATTAAAACCTTCAGTGGTAGTTTTCATCTTCAGCTAATTTCATGAAACTGTATCTAGAATATGGCTTTCATTGAAATACTAATAATAAACTGTAAATTCACAGTGACAGTTTGGGGGGAAATCTCATTAGAAAACTCATATGCACTGAATCTGGACAGATTTCTGAAAGTCTGAGAAACAGGGGGAGAGGTATTATAGAATTAGGAAAAAGTGATCATAGAGAGATGGAATGATACGTTTTAAAGATAGACTATTTGGTTTCAATAAAATAGTAAAAAGTCCTGGGTTGCTATTGCCTAAATAATAATAAAAAGAAAAAGTGGAAAAGGAGCAACTTCTCTTGAACTCATAAGAAAATCCAGATTTCAGGACAAGTTTCTGACCCTAAAGCTGTAGGTGTATATATACCCTAAAGAATATGGCTAAAATCTATGTACTAGGAGCCAATGCAACTGGATTCATAAAATTCATAACACCTAAACATTTCAGGAAAACCTGAAGATTTATTCTAGGCTTGGGTAATAGTGACAAACTTCTGGGGTAGCAGTCTCATGGCTATTACAACACACATTATGATTTTACATCCAGGAATTCTACAAGGTTTTCAGGACGAAGATACAAGATCTTATCTAACTCTGTACATGCAAGCAATTATTGTGAAATATGTTGAGAACGTTTTACAATTAAGGTAACGCCCAAACTGGAGAAATGAATTTCTCCCAGTCCACCTCTGCTCTTGTCTTACTCAATGGGAAAAAACATAAGACCAAAGGACCCAAGGCCTCCAGAAAATATTTATGTAATGCTGAAGTAGGGGAAGAAAGAATGGGTTGGGCTAAAAGAGTTTAGAGAAATACATTTGTAGCCACAGCACCTGAACATTGGTGTACTAAAATGTACAAAAGTTTCAAAATATGCTATATGACTTCCTGGCTCTCAGGCTGTAACATCACACCAATAAAGACACAGTGTCAAATCAGAGATTACAACTAAAGGAACTACAATATTCTAAGGAACAAGATATATGTCCTTAAGAAAGGTATACAGGGAAGTCCAAAACCAAAAGAAAAAATGTCAAAGGTACTAGTGAAAGCTGAAACTTGTGTCAACTATAACCAGAGTAAATCAATTAAAGATTATTGAATATAAAAATATAAAATTAATCTTCTCAGTAACATTGTATTTACCTCAGCTACTGAAATTAAATAAAAACAAAACGTCCAAAGTAAGACAACTTGTATAAAGAAACAAAGTAACTATCAGAATTCCAAATACCATGTATACTTTTACCATCATAGAATTCAAAAACTATATTAATAATATGCTGAGTTCTAAAAGGAAATATGAAAAGTCACAAGACAAGATAAAATATGTAAGCAGATGTACAAACTCTAATAAACAACCAAAGAAAACATCAGAAATAAAAAATATCTACAATAAAAATGAAGGATGTCTACTGTGAGAGAGAAGAATCAAAGGAAAAGAGAAAGAAGAAATAAAAAATGCCCTAAATGAGAATTATTAAGTAATTTTAGAGATGAAGCATAATCATAACTGGAATATCAGAATATACAAATGGAAAAAATAGATAAACTCCAATAGAAAATTTTGTTTTGTTTTGTTTGTTGCAATAGCAAATGAATACATCTCTTGAGTATGAAAACCTTGTAGTGGCATAGAGTAAGAATATGATTAAAAAATACTTACTATTGAACATATACATAGATACAAACACACACAAACACACGGGGGGTAGGGAGAGAGGAAAAGAGTGACAGAGAGACAGAGAGAAACAGAGAGAGATGAGAGATACAGACACAGAGAGAGAGAGAGACAGAGACAGAGACAGAGATAGAGACAGAGACAGAGAGAGAAACAAACAGAGAGAAGCACACAGAGAGAAACACACAGAGAGAAACACACAGAGAGAAACACACAGAGAGAAACACAGAGAGAGAGAGAGAGAAATAATTCAGGACAAGGAGCAAACTGAAATTTTTTGCAATTGCTTAATATGGAGCAATTTAAACTAAAATATTATGTAGTATTGGTTTATAATCCAAACTATAAAATAAATAAAGTATATTCACACTAATATAAATGAATTAATAAGTAGCAGCAATTTATAATGTCAGATACTCTCAAATAATCATGTTGTTTTCTGTTTGCCAGAAGTGTATAAGGACTTCCTTCTGAAGAGAATTATCAGAGAGTGGAAAGACTTAAGAGTTTGAGAAACCTGTTAAAAACCACCTCTATCAGAAACCATACATTAATATTAACAGTGGTAACCTCATTATATGTCCTTGATATGATATGAAGCAAATGGTGCTTTACTTTTGTGATATTCTTACAATACAAGACTTGTATGCAATAGGAATCAAATTCTGGAGCTGGAGAGATGACTCAGTAGTTAAGAGCTCTGACTGCTCTTCCAGTGGTCCTGAGTTCAATTACCAGCAACCACATGGTGGCTCACAATCATCTGTAATGGAATCCGATGGCCTCTTCTGGTGTGACTGAAGACAGCTACAATGTAATCATATAAGATAAATAAAGAAACAAACAAACAAATAAATAAATCTTTTTAAAAAAAAGGAATCAAATTTTGTTGAGGGACATTATACAAGATACTCCAGTATGTCCAAAGGACATAAAAGGAAAGTAAGAACAGAGTTCCCTGCACCCAAATCCTGTGGGGAAGAGAGTGTACTATCCAGGAGTGCAGACATCCTGGGACAACAGGACAGACTGCCACCTCTTCACACCTTGGCCAACATCCCTGGTCAAAGGGGAAACTGCACAGTGCTTCTGGACACAGTGATATAGGAACAGACAGCTGCCAGTACTGAACTGAACAAGCCAAACGACTCCCTGCACCCAAATCCCATGGGGGAGAGAGCTGGACCCTCAGAAGTGTGGACACTCCTGAGAAGTCATAGGAGACTACCCTTTGCCCGAAGTCCAGACCCAAGAGGGAATCGAACAGTGCCAACTGTTCCCACTGGGTGCAAGGACCTACATGAGCAATCAGGGGCAGGACCCTTTGATTCCTGCTCAAGCCTAGAGCTGGAAGACAGTCTCCAGGAGCACCAACACACCGGAAATCAGAACACCTGTTCTCAGGAAAGGCTGAAAGAAAACAGGAAAACAGTTCTATTGGAGTGCTGACACAGAGGCCTACAGCAGGGTCAAGTTACTGTCAGAAACAGCAAGAAAAGCAAACACCAGAGACAACCTAATGGCTAGTGGCAAGCACAGGAACTTATGCCACAGAAATCAAGATTACTTGGCATCATCAGAGCCCAGTTCTCCCACCAAAGAAAATACTGGATATCCAAATATACCAGAAAAGAAAGATTTAGATTTAAAATCATTTTTTGATAATGATGGAAGACTTTAAGAAAGACATAGAACTCCCTTAAAGAAATGCAGGAAAACACAAGTACACAAGTAGAAGCCCTTAGGGAGGAAACACAAAACCCTGAAAGGATTACAAAAAAACACAACCAAACAGGTGAAGTAATTGAAAATGGAAATAGAAACAATAAAGAAAGCACAAAGGGAGACAATCCTGGATATAGAAAACCAAAGGAAGAGACAAGGAGCCATAGATACAAGCATTACCAAAATGATACAAGAGACAGAAGAGAGAATCTCAGGGGCAGAAGATACCATAGAAAACATCGACACAACTGTCAAAGAGAATGTAAAACACAAAAAGCTCCTAGCCCAAATCATACAGGAAATCCAGGACACAATGAGAAGATCAAATGAAAGGGTAATAGGTATAGAAGAAAGTGAAGACTCCCAACTTAAAGGGACAGTAAATATATTCAACAAAATTTTAGAAGAAAACCTTCCTAACCTAAACAAAAAGATGCCCATAAACATATAAGAAGCCTACAGAACTCCAAATAGATTGGACCAGAAGAGAAATTCCTCCTGTCACATAGTAGTTAAAACATCAAATGCACAAAACAAAGAATATTAAAAGCAGTAAGGGAAAAAGGTCAAGTGACATATGAAGGCAGACCTATAAGAATTACACCAGACTTCTCACCAGAGAATATGAAAGCCAGAAGAGCCTGGGCAGATGTCATAGAGACCCTAAGAGAACACAAATGCCAGCCCAAATTACTGTAACCAGAAAAACGTTCAACTAATATAGATAGAAAAACCAAGATATTCCATGACAAAACCAAATTTATGCAATATCTTTCTACAAATCCAGCCCTACGAAGGATAATAGATGGAAAACTCCAACACAAGGAGAGAAACTATACCGCACGGAAAGCAAGAATATGATTTCCTTTCAGTGAAACCAAAAGAGGGATCAACAAACAGAATTCCACCTCTAACAA
This sequence comes from Rattus rattus, assembly GCF_011064425.1. Taxonomy (NCBI): domain Eukaryota; kingdom Metazoa; phylum Chordata; class Mammalia; order Rodentia; family Muridae; genus Rattus; species Rattus rattus. The sequence goes on along the minus strand of NC_046155.1, from coordinate 113,839,643 downwards.
CGAAAATGACAGGAAGCGACAATCACTATTCCTTAATATTTCTCAACATCAATGAACTCAATTCCCCAATAAAAAGACATAGACTAACAGATTGGATACACAAAGGGGACTCAGCATTTTGCTGCATACAGGAAACACACCTCAGAGAAAAAGACAGATACTACCTCAGAGTAAAATGCTGGAAAACAACTTTCCAAGCAAATGGCCAGCAGGAACAAGCTACAATTGCTATTCTAATATCAAATAAAATTGACTTTCAACCAAAAGTCATTAAAAAAGATAAGGAAGGGCATTTCATATTCATCAAAGGAAAAATCCACCAAGATTAACTCTCAATCCTAAATATCTATGCTCTGAATGCAAGGGCACCTACATTCATTTAAAAAAATAAAAGCCTTACTAAAGCTTAAAGCACACATTGCACCTCACATCATAATAGTAAGAGATTTCACCACTCTCATCACTGGACAAAAACATAGAGAAACTAAAGAAATAATGAACCAAATGGGTTTAACAGATATTTATAGAACATCCATCCTAAAACAGAAGGATATACCGTCTTCTCAGTACCTCATGGAACTTTCTCTAAAATTGACCATATAATCAGTCACAAAACAGGCCTCAACAGATACAGGAAGATAGAAATAATCTCATGCATCCTATCAGATCACCACACACTAAGACTGGTCTTCAATAACAACAGTAATGACAGAGAGCTCACATATACATGGAAGTTGAACAATGCTGTACTCAATGAAAACTTGGTCAAGGAAGAAATACAGAAAGAAATTAAAGACTTCTTAGAATTTGATGAAAATGAAGATACAATATTCCCAAATTTATGGGACACCATGAAAGCAGTGCAAAGAGGAAAACTCATAGCTCTGAGCGCCTGCAAAAGGAAACAGTCTCGAGAGAGCATATGTCAGCAGCTTGACAGCACACCTTAAACCTCTATGACAAAAAGAAATAAATAAACCCAAGAGGAGTAGGAGGCAGGAAATAAGCAAACTCAGAGTTGAAATCAACCAAGTAGAAACGAAAAGGACTATACAAAGAATCAACAAACACAGGAGCTGTTTCTTTGAAAAAAATCAACAAGATAGATAAACCCTTAGACAGACTAACCAGAGGGCACAGAGAGCACATTCAAATTAACAAAATCAGAAATGAAAAGTGAGACATAACAACAGAATATGAAGAAATTTAAAAAATCATCAGTCCTACTACAAAAGCCTATATTCAACAAAACTGGAAGATCTGGAGGAAATGGACAACTTTCTAGACAGATACCAGGTCCCAAATTTAAATCAGGAACAAATAAACAATCTAAACAACCCCATAACTCCTAAAAAAAATAGAAGCAGTTATTAAAAGTCTCCCAACCAAAAAGAGCTCAGGTCCAGATGGGTTCAGTGCAGAATTTATCAGACCTTCATGGAAGACCTCATACCAATACTGTCCAAACTATTCCAAAAAATTGAAACAGACAGAGCACTACCAAATTCCTTCTATGAAGCCACCATTACTCTTATACCAAATCCACACAAAGACCCAACAAAGAAGGAGAACTTCAGACCAATTTCCCTTATGAATATTGACACAAAATACTCAATAAAATTATTGCAAACCAAATCCAAGAACACATCTAAATGATCATCCATCCTAATCAAATAGGCTTCATCCCAGGGATGCAGGGATGACAATCCATCAATGTAATCCACTATATAAACTAACTCAAAGATAAGAACCACATGATCATTTCATTAGATGCTGAGAAAGTATTTGACAAAATTCAACACCCCTTCATGATAAAAGTCCTGGAAAGATCAGGAATTCAAGGCCCATATCTAAACATAGTAAAAGCAATATACTGATGTATAACCAGTAGCTAACAGCAAACAGAATGGAGAGAAACTTGAAGCAATCCCACTAAAATCAGGAACTAGAAAAGGCTGCCCACTCTCTTCCTACTTATTCAATATAGTACTGGAGCTCCTAGCCAGAGCAATCAGACAGTGAAAGAAGGTCAAAGGAATACAAATTGGAAGGGAAAAAATCAAAATATTACTATTTGCAGATTACATGATAGTTTACTTAATTGACCCCAAAAGTTCCACCAGAGAACTAACTACTTAACCTGATAAACAACTTCAGCAAATGGTTGGGGTATAAAATTAACTCAAAAAAATCAGTAGCCTTCCTCTACTCAAAGGATAAATAGGATGAGAAAGAAAATAGGGAAATGACACCCTTCTCAATAGTCCCAAATAATATAAAATATCTTGGTGTGACTTTAACCAAGCAAGTGAAAAACTGTATGACAAGAAATTCAAGTCTCTGAAGAAAGAAATTGAGGAAGATCAGAAGATGGAAAGGTCTTCCATGCTCATGGATTGGCAGGATTAATATAGTAAAGATGGTCATTTTGCCAAAAGCAATCTGCAGATTCAATGCAATCCCCATCAAAATTTCTACTCAATTCTTTATAAAGATAGAGAGAGCAATTTGCAAATTCATTTGGAATAACAAAAAACCCAGGATAGTGAAAACTATACTCAACAATAAAAGAGCTTCTGGGGGAATCACCATCCCTGACTTCAAGCAGTAATACAGAGCAACAGTGATAAAAACTGTATGGTATTGGTACAGAGACAGGCAGATAGATCAGTGGAACTGAATTGAAGACCCAGAAATGAATCCACACACCTATGGTCACTTGATCTTTGACAAAGGAGCTAAAACCATCCAATGGGAGAAAGAGAGTATTTTCAACAAATGGTGCTGGTTCAACTGGAAGTCAGCATGTGGAAGAATGCAAATGGATCCATTTTCATCACCATGTACAAAGCTTAAGTCCAAGTGGAACAAGGACTGCCACATCAAACCAGATACACTCAAACTAATAGAAGAAAAAGTGAGAAAGAGTCTTGAACACATGGGCACTGGAGAAAATTTCCTGAACAAAACACCAATGGATTATGCTCTAAGATTAAGAATCGACAAATGGGATCTCATAAAACTACAAAGCTTCTGTAAGGCAAAAGATACTGTCATTAGGACAAAATGGCAACCAACAGATGGGTAACTCGTACAAGCACTCTGGAAATCAGTCTGGATTTTCCTCAGAAAATTGAACATTCCACTACCTGAGGACCCAGCTATACCTCTCTTGGGCATATACCCAAAAGATGCTCCAACATATACCAAAGACACATGCTCCACTATGTTCACAGAAGCCTTATTTATAGTAGCCAGAAGCTGAAAAGAAGACAGATGCCCTTCAACACAGGAATGGATTAAAAAAATATGGTACATCTACACAGTGGAATACTACTCAGCTATCAAAAACAATGACTTCATGATATTCATAGGCAAATGGAATGAACTAGAAAATATCATCGTGAGTGAGATTACTCAATTACAGAAAAACACACCTGGTATGTACTCATTGATAAATGGATATTAGCCAAAAAGCTCGAATTACCCAAGTGCGATCCACAGACCACAGGAAGCTCAAGAAGAAGGATGACCAAAATGCGGATGCTCCCACTCCTTATTATAAGGGGAAAAATATCCATAGGAGGAGATATGGCAGCAAAGTTTAGAGCAGTGACTCAAGGAATGGCTATTCAGAGTCTGCCCTACATGTGGCCCATCTATATACAACCACCACAAATTAGATAAGATCGATGAAGCTAAAAAACGCATGCTGAAAGGGACCAGATATAGATCTCTCCTGAGAGACACACCAAGAGCATGTCCAATACAGAGGTCAATGCTAGCAGCAAACCACTGAACTGAGATTAGGACACCCCTTCGGGAGAATTAGAGGAAGTATTGAAAGAGGTGAAGGAGCTTGCAACCCCAAAAAAACAACAATGCCAAACAACCAGAGATCATGAAGGGACTAAACTACTACTGAAAGATTATACATGGACTGACCCAGGGCTCCAAGTGCATATGTAGCAGAGAATAGCCTTGTTGGGGCACCAGTGGAAGGGGAGCCCTTGGTCCTGCCAATGGTGGACCCCCAGTGCAGGGGAATATGGGTGTCAATAGGAGGGGAGGGAATGGGAAACCAGGAAGAGTAATAACATTTGAAATATAAGTAAAGGAATATATCTAATGAAAAATTAAAAAAAAGAAAAGGGCAATTTGCAAATTCATTTTGAATAACATAAAACCTAGGATAGCAGACACTATATTCAACAATAAAAGAAACAAAACTCAAGGACCATCTAACTCAGTGAAATTCTTAGGAGTCCTGTAGTATGGGGCATACAGTGATATTCCTTCTAAGGTGAAAAGTAAGTTATTGCACCTGGCCCCTCCCACCACCAAAAAGAAACACAATCTTTAGTGGTTCTATTTGGGTTCTGGAGACAGCACATTCCTCACTTCGGTGTGTAACTCAGGCCCATTTACTAAGTGACTCTGAAAGATGTTAGTTTTGTGTGGGGTCTGGAACAGTAGAAGGCTCTTCATCAGGTCCAGGCTCCTGTGTAGGCTGCTTTACCCCTTGGACCATGTGATCCAGCTGATCTGATAGTACTTAAGGTGTCAGTGTCAGATAGAGATGCTCTTTGGAATCTCTGACAGGCCCCTGTGGTTGAATCTCAGATGAGACCTTTAGGATTTTGGAGCAAAGCTCTACCATCCTCTGATGACAACTATTCTCCCTTTGGAAAACAGCTCTAGGCTTGTTATTGGGCTTTAGTGGAAACTGAACATTTGACAGTAGGACACCAAGTTACCATCCTACCTGAACTGCCCATCATGATCTGGGTGTTATCAGACCCTCAAGTTATAGAGTAGGATATGCACAGCAGTATTCTGTTATCAAATGGAAATGGTATGTACATGATCGGGCCCAGGCAGGTCCTGAAGGCACAAGCAAGTTATATAAAGAAGTTGCTCAAATGCCTTTGGTGTTTACTCCTGTTACAATGTTTGATGACTGAATAAGAGAAGACTAGGGCCTAGTTTACTGATGGCTCTTCCCATTATGCTGGCACAACCCAGAAGTGGACAGCTGCAACTTTACAACCCCTTTCCTGGACAACCCTGGAAGATACAGGTGAAGGAAAATCTTCACAGTGGGCAGAACTTTGGGCAGTAGACATGGAATTACAGTTTTTTTGGATGAGGAAATGGCCAGACGTATGCTTGTTCACTGACTCATTGACAATGGATTGGCTGGATGGTCATGGACTTGGAAAGATCATGATTGGAAAATTGGTGAGAAAGACAACTGGGGAAGAAGTATGTGGATAGATCTCTCCAGATGGGCAAAGGATGTGAAGATATTTGTGTCCCATGTAAATGCTCACCAAAACAAGATTTCAGCGGAGGAGGAGTTCAGTAATCAAGTGGATAAGATGATCCATCCTGTGGACAGTCAGCCTCTTTCCCCAGCTATCCCTGTCATTGCTCAATGGGCACATGAACAAAGTGGCCATGGTGGCCAAGATAGAGCTTATACTTGGACTCAACTACTTGGACTTTCACTCACCAAGGCTGACCTTGCTACAGCTGCTGCTAAATGCCAGCTCTGCCAACAGCAGAGACCAACACTGAGCCCCAGATATGGCACCATTCCTCGAGGTGACCGGCCAGCAACCCAGTGGCAGGTAAACTATATTGGACTACTTCCTCCAGGGAAAAGACAACTTTTGCTCTTACTAGAGTAGATACTTATTCTGATTATATATTTTCCTTTCCTGCACGTAATGCTTCTGCCAAAACCACCATCTGTGAACTAACAAAATGATTTATCCATCATCATGATATCCCACATAGTATTACTTCTGACCAAGAAACTCATTTCACAGCCAAAGAAGTGCGACAGTGGGCCCATGATCCACTGATCTTAGCATGTTTCCCACCATCCTGAAGCAGCTGATCTGGCAGAAAAATGAAATGGCCTTTTGAAGATGCAGTTTCAGTGCCAATTAGGTGGCAGCAGTGTGAAGTGCTGGGGCAAAGTTCTTCAGAAGGTGGTGTGTGCATTGAATTAGTATCCAATAATGGTACAGTTTCTCCCATAGCCAGAATCCATGGGTCCAGGAATCAAGGAGTGAGGGGAATAGTTTCACTCACTACCATTCCTAGTAACCGGCTAGAAAAAATTTTGCTTCCTGTCCCCACAACTCTAGCTTCTGCTGGCCTAGAACTTTTGGTTCCAGAGTGGGGAGTGCTCCTACCAGGAGCCACAACAAACATTCCATTGAATTGGAAGCACAGATTTCCCCCCTGGTCATTTTGGGCTTCTAATGCCCTTAAACCAACAGGCTAAGAAAGGAATAGAAGTATTAGGAGGTATGATAGATCCAGATTACGACGGGGAAATTGGATTGCCTCTCCATAATGGAAGGAAGGATTATGTCTGGAGTGCAGGAGATCCCTTAGGGTGTCTCTTGGTACTACCATGTCCTGTGATTAAAGTCAATGAGAAACTGCAACAGTCTAATCCAAGCAGGATGGCAAAGGATGCAGACCCATCAGGAATGAAGGTATGGGTCACTCCTCCAGGAAAAGAGCCAAGACCTGCTGAGGTGTTTGCAGAGGGTGGAGGACATACAGAATGGGTAGTAGAGGAAGCTAGTTATAAATACCAGCTAAGACCACATAACCAGTTGCTGAAACAAAGATTATAAAGTTATGTGAATGCTTTGATATCAATTGGTATGTAAGTTTTGATACCAAAAGAATGTTCCCATATAGAAGGGGAGAGAGAGGACTTAGGGGGCTGATGAACAGGAAACTGGGAAAAGGAATAACATTTGAAATGTAAACAAGAAATACCCAATTTAATAAAAATGGAAGAAAAAAAAGAATGTTCCCAAAGGACATTTCATCATTGTAAATTTACAAATGTGTTTGCAGTTGTATGAGGAATAGTTATATCACATTAGGCATATTCATTACCTTGTTATTGTTTTCTGTGGACATGAGATATTTGTGTCAAGTTGACAAGGGGTGGATTGTAGTGGCTTCTCCTGGTTGTCAACTTGACTATCTAGAAAGAACTACAATCCAGAATTGGAAGGCTCACCTTTGATCCTGATCTTAAGACTGGGAGATACAAGTTTCTGACCTGGATATTGGTATGGGGATCTTGAGGCAAAGTGGTTATGAATTCCAGGAGTTTAAGGCAAGGAGATCTCTGAGTTCAAAGTCACCTGGGACAAAACAAGTCCCAGACCCAACTTGGTGGTACACACCTTTAATCTGGGACACTCCTTCTGCTGGAGATTTACATAAGAACATTGGAAGAAAGAAGAGTCTCTCTTTTTTCCCTCCTGCCTGCCTCCGGGAACTGAGCCACCACTAGATCCTTGGACTTCCATTCACAGTTTTTACTGATCATTGTTGGAGAGTTGGACTACAGACTGTAAGTCATCAACCAATTCTCTTCCTATGTAGAAACTACCTATAAGTTCTGTGATTCTAGAGAACCCTCACTAAGATAGGAATATTGAATGGCTGTTAAACACCTTTAGAAATGTTAAACATCCTTAGTCATCATGGAAATACAAATCAAAAACCTGAGATTCCACCTCACACAAGTCAGAATGGCTAAGGTAAAAAAAAAATAAAACAGGTGACAACAGATGCTGGCAAGGATGTGGAGAAAGAGGAACACTCCTCCATTGTTGGTGGGATTGCAAGCAGGTACAACCATTCTGGAAATCACTGTGGAGGTTCCTCAGAAAATTGGACATACTACTACCTGAGTACCCAGCTATACTACTCCTGGGCATATACCCAAAAGATACTCCAACATACAACAAAGAAACATGCTCTACTGTGTTCATAGCTCCCTTGTTTATAATACCCAGAAGCTGGAAAGTACCCAGCTATCCCTCAACTGAGGAATGGATAAAGAAAATGTGGTACATTTACACAATGGAGTACTACTTAGCTATTAAGAACAATTACTTAATTAAATTCATAGGCAAATGGATGGAACTGAAAATATCACCCTGAATGAGGTAACCCAATCACAGAAAAACACATATTCTATGCACTCACTGATAAGTAGATATTAGCGAAAAATCTCAGATCACCCAAGATACAATCCACACACCATATGAAGCTCAAGAAGGATGACCAAACTGTGGATACTTCAGACCTTCTTAGAAGGGGGAACAAAAATATGCACAGGAGGAAATACGGAGACAAAGTTTGGAGCAGAGACTGAAGGAAAGGCCATCCAGAAACCGCCCCACCTGGGGATACATCTCATGTACATACAGTCACCAAACCCAGACAATATTGCTGATGCCAAGAAGTGCATGCTGACAGGAACCTGATATAGCTGTCTCTTGAGAGGCTCTTCCAGAGCATGACAAATACAAAGGCAGATGTTCAGAGCCAACCTTTAAACTGAGAACTGGGTCCCCATCAGAGGAGTTAGAGAAAGGATTGAAGGAGCTGTAGGGGTTTGCAACCCCATAAGAACAAAAATACCAACCAACCTAAGCTCCCAGGGACTAAACCACCCTCCTAAGAGTACACATGGACAGACCCATGTCCATATGTGCAGCTCCAGCTGCATATGTAACAGAGGATGTCCTTATGGGGCATCAGTGGGAGGAGAAGCACTTGGTCCTGCCAAGGCTAGATGCCCACTATAGGGGAATGTGAGGTCGGGGAGGCAGAAGGGAAGGCTGGGTGGTAGGTGGGGCACCCTCATTATCATTGGGAGATGGGATAGGGCATTTATGGAAGGGAAACCAGGAAAGGGTATAACATTTGAAAATTAAATATAAAAATATCAAAAAAAGAAAAAATCACTTAAACAAATGAATAAATTTGTGGGAACTCAGCAAAAGAGTTTAAAGAGAAGGAAAAACAACAACATCAACCAGTAAGAGCCCCAGAGCTCCCCGGGAGTAAACCATGAATCAAAGAGTACACATGGAGTAACCCAATGACTCTAGCTGCATATGTAGCAGAGTATTGTATTGTCTGGCATCAATAGGAGGAAAAGCCCTTAGTCCTTTGAAGGCTCCTCTCCCTTGCTCAGGGGAATGCCAGGGTTTTGAGGCGGTAGTGGGTGCATGGGAAGGGAAGCATCCTTGTAGAAACAGGGGGAGGGGGAATGGGAGAGTGGGAAAATGGGAAATGGGATCACATTTGAAATGTAAATACATAAAATATCCAATAAAAAAAGAAAAAGAAAGAAAAACAAATTAAGAAAGCAAACAAAAGCGGTGTTGATCTACTTTTCCCTTCCCATAGATATTTAAGCATATATGTAGGTAGCAGGCAGTACAGTTGAAAATTTGGAAAGGAAGATGGATATAATGTGCAATTAAATTGAAAGATTTTATGGTAGATAGAAACTAAATTCAAATCAAACTAATTAAAATATACCCGTGAGCACAGTTAATCAAAGGGAATCTATGATATGGGTTCATAAAGAGCTAACCCCTTCTCTTGCCCCAAGAATATGCTGAATATGGAAAGGAGATTGGTTTACATTTGTCTCTCAGTATAAAATGTAATTTTGTATTAAATACCTCAGTGTTTCCACATCTGAAACCATAATAATGAAGCTTAACTTATCTTTCTCATTAAGATCTTCACTAATTTTTCAATACATTTTTCCATCATATACCCATTGTATGTCAAACTTCAAGAGTAGTTATTATTGCCTGTAGTTTTACAGAGTTCATTTTGTGTAGTGATTAGTGTGCATATGAAAATCCAAACAATGTAAGTGTTGCTCTTACATTTATCTTAGATAAAACCTGTGAGCAAACAGTTTTGCTAACAGGAGCAAAGGTGAAGGCAAAGGGGCTTTCTCAGAAGAGAGGACTTAAATCAGGAAAATTATGAAGAAGAAACTGACTGCATTTCAGTTACATCCTCACAGGAAGTTGGGGCATGATAACTGGAATGTAAAAGTAGTTAAATATAGGAACCAATATTGAATAATGCACGTCAAGGAGATGTGAACCTAGAAAGGTGAGAATTAGTCAGATTTTGGGAAGTCTTGTATGCATAAAGAGGGAGTGTGGATCGTACTTGAGGGCCCTTCTTCTGTGTATGTACAATAAAGAAGGTGTGATTGCTATTGGATTTTAAATTTCTAATTACAATTATATATATATATATATATTTCTATGTTGAATTAACTATTATAGTATATGATAGGACCAGTAATAAACAAAGCTAATGTACCTATGTGAAAAATAATCATAATTATATATATATGTATACACACACACACACACACACACACGTACTGAGTATATTTAACCTTTTTTCTTCTCTTTAAACAATGGAGGATAAATAAAAACCACATCCATAGCACTCACAGTGCTTGATATAAGTAATCCATGAATAATAAAAGTTTATAAGATTATGTATATAAAGTATGCTCAAGAAATATAGCATTGTATGTGAGGGACTTCAGCATCTGTGTATATGTGTATCCTTGAAAACACTCACGATAGCTGTATTAATTTCCTAAGATAGCTATTCTGCAATTCTTTTTTTATTATTATAAATTATTTTTTGTTTACATTTCAAATGTTGTTCCCCTTCCTGGTCTTCCTTCCATGAAGCCCCAACCCTAACCTCCTCCCCTTTGCCTCTAAGAGGGTGCCCCGCCCACCCACCCACTGCCACCTCACCCCTTTAGCATCCCTGTTCCTTGGGACTTCATGCTTCCAAAGGACAAGAGCCTCCCCTTCTATTGATGCCAGATAAGGCAGTCCTTTACTACATAAGAACTGGGCACATAAACTCTTTGGGTGGTGGTTTAGTCCCTGGGAGCTCTGAGGGGTTCGGTTAGTTGATACCGTTGTTCTTCCTACGGGGTTGCAATCCCCTTCAATTCCTTCAGTCCTTCCTCTAACTCTTCTATGCGGTTCCTGGGCTCAGTGAATGGTTGGCTGTGAGTTTCTTCATCTGTCTTAGTCAGGTGCTGGCAGAGGCTCTTCTGCAAATCTTTGTCATCATTAATTTTAGTAAAAGGAAAATAACTTTAAGATGGACTTAGTATAGGCACACTCTTAACATAACATTTCCACCAAGAGTGCCAGAAATAAGCACTCTTCATCCTCACTCAGAAGTTCCCAATACTATACTAATTTTCTATACATCTTTAGCATCCTTACTTCTTTTCCAGTTATGGTAGATTGTACTAAGCCTGCTCACAATACCCAGGATTACAATGGAAAAGTTCATCATGATGATGGGCTTCTTGCTTGTTTTGATAACTATTCACTACACCCAACTGTACATATGTTATTTCATACGTGAAATTTAGCCTGTGTAGTCTCACAAGTAAACAGCATGTCATTATAGGAATCCAAAGAAATTCTGCAATCATTCCTCCACCTAATAACCTACTAAGAGACAGATGAACAAAGTTGTAGTTGTAGTTGAACAAAGACAACAATTCCATAGTCATTAGTCCTTCTATTGCATCCATTATCAGTGTATTTATTTTCTTTGTAATTATAGATTTTTTGTCAATAAAAAATTACCAGAAGTATCATTTATCATTTTAGATCATTTGCAGGCCACATGCCAATTTATACTCTTTGCTTTCTGCAAATCCCCAATTTCTACCTCATTGTTGAAAATTAAAAGTAAAATAAACCTTTTCACTTTGGTTATTCATTTTAAAAATTAAAGAAAGTATGGTGATGTGAATTAAACAGGAAAAATTATGTTTGCCTGAGGATTTTGATTTAATTTTGTATACAGTGAGAGATATAGTTACCATTTGATGTGAAAAAAAATTGGCCTCAAGGAAGTTTTATTTGAGAATGTTATGCAGAATTTTATTTAAAGTTTCAGCTATGGTCCATATGGTGTGGTTTAGTACCAAGGGCCTATGTGATAGTAGTTAGAAGCAATGCATGAAGATATAACAACAGAAAAACAAAAGTAAAGAAGTTCACAGATGTTTCAACACCAGCAATGACATTTGTATAGAAGAAAATCACTATAAACTCAAATGTTATTTTCCTGCTAACAGCAAGTGTTCTATGCAGGTTTCAGTGTATTTATAGTGCATAACTATAGAAGCATATGGAGCACAAATACACAAATAATTTATACAGCAGTAATACTATTATCATTGGAATTCCAGGGATAGGAATAGTGTGTTTAATCTAGTGTAATGAATGAGAAAGATAAGGTAAAGCATTCTTCAGAACATGAATTCATCCAGGCAGAGGCTGACATTTAAATCACAACAAATTGTTCTTACCACTGGAAAGACAAACTCAAAAACACACAGACAAAAGTCTGAAAACAACATTATTTTTGTATTTTCCTCTCTGTATCTATCCACCTGTCACTATTATTTTTCTGAAGTGTAGCTCTTTACTTATACATAAATTCTCTTTCCTTTTCTACTCATTTAAACTTCTCTTTCAGTTGCAGTAATTGAAAATTAAAATTATTCCTTATAAATAACTCGTTGATTTCTGTGTCACCAGATCAGGAGTTTAAAATATGTAAACTGACACATTAAACAAATGGAAAACCTTTTACTCTGCTTTAATTTTTATTATGGGAAGGAAATTACAGTGAGGAAATGATTTCTATTTCTTTGTGTGTCAAGGAATGATCTTTACATAAGTGAAGATTAGTGGAAATAAATAACAAATCAAGAAATTCAACAGGGATCATCTGGAGAAGAAGCAGAGATGTGGGCCAAAGGGAATTGTGAAATCTTTATAAATGTCACAAAGTTGCTACCAATTTTTACCCATTTTCCTTTAAGTGGTTAGTCATGAAATCTATGAAACTTAAAGTGCCCAATTAAGTAACATTAAGGAAAAGGGAACTATGGAGAAATATTCTGCCTACAACTCAGAGGTTTGGTGAGGGTAATTTTGAAAGATAAAATCAACATGACAGTTATTTGCATAGCCCTCCTTGAATCCATCTGACAACCTCTACAAAGGTTAAAGGCATGATCTTCCTGTCTGCAGTCTGTCCTAGCTGCTTATGTATTTTGTCATTTAGAAATAATAATTTCATTTATTATCAATTCCCTCTAGCTTTAAAACTTCTTTGTTTCTTGTTTAAAGATGTGAGTTTTGTCAATAAATGTCCAACTCATCACTTTCTGTATGTGCTTAAAACACTTTTGCTCTCTACTTGTATATAAGCCTGCAAGAATTGTAATAATATCCCAGGAGATTTACTATATACTACGTCTGAGCTTAAAACTAATTTAGATGAATGAAACTTGAAAATAATCAAACATGCATGTAGCACATTGTTATCACTTAATGGGGGAGAAACAAATCCATCTTTCTTGAAGCAACAGAAAGAAAATGACACTATCAAAAAGCAATTTTCTCAAGAAGGAGAATACTTACATATATAATATATTTTACATATAACAGAATATTGGGGCTTGAAGTAATGTGCTGTCACTTCCTGAGGAGATGATAACTATTTACCCTTGGTTCATCATAATTTCCAAGAATTTCCCATGCAAATTAATCAATGAATCACAAAGAGCACAGTTTTATTTATGTATACATTAATATAGTGTCCTTTATTTCTACTTCCAAAAATAATAGAAGTTAGTGTGTGTTTTGTTTTTCAGAAAAAAATAAAGCTTGGAGGACTTATGGATTAAAACTATCATTTAGCCTTGAACATTGTCTAATGACATTCTTAAAAGAAAGAAACCATTATTCAAGAATATCTTATAAACATTAAGAATCCTGAGTGTCTGTGCCATGTGACTAGATTATATCACTTCCTCTCATTTAACTGAGAAACAAATCATCTTATTACTTTAACAGCATGTCTTCCAATCCCTGAGCAAGAGATATTTATTAATTTCACATTTATTAAATTTACTTCAATAATTTTTCTTTAGTTTTTAGCATATAAGTCATGCTTTTTGGATTGAAACTAATCTTAACATTAATCTCAGTGGTTTTGCAATCTGAATCAGGAGAGATACAGATTTCTGATATTATTTCTAAATGACAACCAAGAACAGTTGATTTAGTATGAGGTCTCATATTCAGTATGGGTGGCAAAGAGTATACTTTTACTTTTCAATATTTTATTTATTTTATATATTTGAGTACACTATACCTGTCTTCAGACACACCAAAATAGGGAATCAGATCCCATTACAGATGGTTGTGAGCCAGTATGTGGTTGCTGGGAATTGAATTCAGGACCTCTGGAAGAGCAGTCAGTCCTCTTAACAGTTGAATCATCTCTCCAGCCCCAAGAGTTTGCAAAAGCATGCTATAAATCAAGGGCTATCTGCATTCTTAGAAATAATTCATATTTGTACTTTGTGGTTGTATATATGTTCCTAATTCCAGGCTTACCAATTGTAGGTGTGAATATAGTTTATCCTTAAATTCATCGAAACATGGATGCCAGATTCCCACATATGCTGCTTTAGCATCATCGTGTGCGAGTTCTGTACATGGTATTCCTTATTAATTAATTTATTCAGCAAAGAATGCATGACACTTTAACAGTAGATTACCTATTGTTTGGGATTTTAAAATAAAAATGAAACATGTTGAGTAGAATACTTGAGCTATCTCAAGGTGTGCAAAGCTAGAAAAAGCACTAAATAACTAACTAAAAAGAAAAACACTTTTATGTTCTTTATATAATCCAGTAATGTGAAATTGTGTTGTGGTACAACTAACATTTCTATAAATTGTCTAAATTAAATCAACATTACTTATGTATTAAAATTATTTCTTTTATTTGTGAGACTATAATTACATCTTTTTTCCTTCCCTATCTTTCCACCAAACCTTGTCTTATTTAAAATTCATGGTTTTTTTTTCATTAATTTTTGTTAAACACACCCATCCACATACTCATTCACATAAGAACACACATCCACACACTTCTAATAACAAAAATATGACCTATTCAGACTATATAATGTTGCTTGTATATATGTTTTTATGGCTGACCATTTGGCATTTAATAACCAATTAATGTGTTCTATTCTAGAGAAGACCATTTCTCATGCTCTGAGAATTCATTAATTGCCTGTAGTTCTAAGTGTACAATTGAGCACTCAGCTGCCCCACCATTCCTCTCTATTTGGGAAGGCCAGTTGTTGCTGTCTTCAGCGATAATCACAGAAGAAACGGCAGAAAAATTATGAATCAGAGATCAAAGAATCAGGGTCTTTGCTATGTTCCTGCTGTATGATTATGTTAGAAGAAGGACCCATAACTCTTATAAGCATGGCTATATAAATATGAGCTGAACAAGGAAAGAACTTATTATATATAAATGAGTTCAATGTCCACAACCCTGTTAGCCTGGAAGCTAAAGAATAGTTAGAATCTTGAAAAATGAAAACCAGAGAAAAAGCATACAAGCACTTAGCATTGCTTTTCTGCAGATAATTACTAGTTGCTCATGAAAAAGATTAGGAAGCAGTGGGAAGGTGTACTGGCCTTTTCTTATCTGAAGAAGTGTCAGGCAATATACTCTTGGCAGCAATAGCACAAGTTATTAATGGAAAATTGATGAAGTATAGATATAAGATTGGCTTTTGTTGACTATACATGGACTGACCCTGGGCTCCAACCTCATAGGTAGCAATGAATAGCCTAGTAAAAGCACCAGTGGAAGGGGAAGCCCTTGGTCCTGCCAAGACTTAACCCCCAGTGAACGTGATTGTTGGGGGGAGGGCAGTAATGGAGGGGGGATGGGGAGGGGAACACTTATAGAGAAGGGGAGGGGGAGGGGGAGGGGGATGTTGGCCCAGAAACCGGGAAAGGGAATAACAATCGAAATGTAAATAAGAAATACCCAAGTTAATAAAAATGAAGGGAAAAAAAAGATTGGCTTTTGTTATGATACTTTCTATAATATAAAGCAGGATCACATGCTAGGAATTATACTGCCTTTTTACTAGAAAGAATAAGTGTGTCTTTGTGAAAAGTTTGGGACGTTGTCCACAGATTCCATGTTATAGTGACAAGAGGTCTAAGCAGTTTGCAATGGTCCAAGCAGCACCCGTGTTCAATTCGAGAATCCTACATTAACAAAAACTAAAGCTTTCTTCTGATAGATAGGAGGCCAAACATGCATTCAAGCTCTGTAGCAAAATGGTTTCAGTACCATGTATATGAAGAACAGAAAGGCCATTAGCCTTCTAGCCACTTTACTAAGTGGCAAAGATTATTACCACTAGAAGAAGGGTAAGAGTGCTAAGAGTTCCTAACCTTGAGGTTCAAATGCACAAAGGCAGCATAAACCTAATTGATACACAAAAATGAAAGCCTCTGTGTCCTCTGAAATAGCAGTGCAAGCATGAGAAGGGTACAGGTAAGTGGCTCTTTCCATTATAAATAACCTGCTTAAAGCTTTGGCTATAGCTAAGACATCATAATACTCTAGCAATCCAAATGTTAAATTCCTCAAAAAAATGTTAAATCATGACTGGAGGAGGAGGAGAAGTTTAAAGTTTGTGATTTATCAGAGATAACCATAAACTCAATAGTATATAAATTGATGGAGAAAATTAAATTTGTACTGTAATATTGTAATATAGGAAGATACATGTTCTTGCCTCTGGAAATAAAAGTTATTTACCTAAATATCAATTGTTCTTTTATATCTGTCTGTTAGCTATATATTATTTATAGAATGCTATAAAATAATTACATGACACTACACACACACAAACACACACACACACACACACACAAACACACACAGAGTACCTTGTCAGAGTATTTAAAAAAACATAACAAGAAAAACAAACCCTAAAAATTAAATAAAGGTCAAACACTGAGAAAGCCCACAGACTGATATTTTAAGATAGGCTTTTAAAGATAATGCCAGAGTTCAGTAATAAGTTTAATAGAAATACTAGAAAGTATGCCACACCAAAGGAAGGAAGGAATTAAGGAAATTGAAGATTTTTATATTGTTAAAATTGAGACCACTTTTACCATCGTGTTATTGGAATTAAAAGGACATGGGGATATAACAAAGAAGGAGAAGGAGAGGAAGAAGAAGAGGCAAAAAGAGGAAGAGATAGTCTAAGAAGAGGAAGAGAATAAAGATGAACGAAGGGAGGAAGGGAGGAAGAAAAGAAAGATGAAAGGCAAATTATGACCATGGAAGAGTAAGAGATAGATGAAGATGGAAAGTAAAAGAAGAAGGCAAAGAAATATTTAGAAGGGGCTTGAGACCCCATATGAACAACAATGCCAACCAACCAGAGCTTCCAGGGACTAAGCCACTTCCCAGACTATACATGGACTGACCCTGGTCTCTAACTGTGTAGGTAGCAATGAATAGCCTAGTAAGAGCACCAGTGGAAGGGGAAGCCCTTGGTCCTGCCAAGACTGAACCCCCAGTGAACGTGATTGTTGGGGGGAGGGCAGTAATGGAGGGGGGATGGGGAGGGGAACACCCATAGAGAAGGGGAGGTGGAAGGGTTAGGGGGATGTTGGCCCTGAAACTGGGAAAAGGAATGACAATCGAAATGTAAATAAGAAATACCCAAGTTAATAAAGATGGGGAAAAATGATGTTCTACATAATGTCAACTATTAAGTAGTTACTGAGTATTCTTAATACTGAAACTCATATTACTGATTGTGTTACAGTTTAGAATCCCACATGCACATGGTGTTCCATATATTTAATTCCAGCACTTGAATGGCAGAGACAAATTGATCTCTGTGAGTTCAGGGCAACACTGATTAACACAATCAATTCCAGGTCAGTCAGATTTGTATAATGAGGTTCTATAAACAACCAAATAAAAAAAACAAAACAACTCCCTAAACAGAAACAAAACAAAAAACTGAATAAACAAATAAAGAAAAGAAAGTAAGGTGGAAAGAAAGAAAGAAAACGGAAAGGGGTGTGATCCACTTGAGAAAAAAAAATGAGACCTACCTAATAAGGAAAAGACCTAATAAACAAAAATCTAAGGAGAACGAGTTTTGTTAAATAAATAAACATCAATGTTGATTCGAGACAGTAATATAAAGGATTACTTAACAAAAATCTTTTGTCTAGAAGCTCTAAGTGTGGAAAGAATTCTTTATCTAGCAATGTAACTTGACAACATGCAATTCAATTAATTAAAATGTATTTTTAAATGTAATTAAATGTAAATTTTTAACATTCATTTATTTATTTTGTGTATGTGAGTACACTGTCTCTCTGTTCAGGACACAGCAGAACAAAGCATTGAATATCAATATGGATGGTTGTGAGCCACCATGTAGTTGCTGGGAATTGAAATCAGGACCCCTCTAGAAGAGCTTAACCTCTGAGCCCTTTAAATGTAAATATAAATATAAATATAAATATAAATAGGTAGAACTGTACATAGAAATCAATTTATAATATTTAAATAATTTTTAAAGTTAAAGAAATGAATCACATGGCTTAATCTCTTTTATTAAGGGACATATAAATAAAGAAAAATTCAATGTAAAGAAAAGCAAAAATATAAGGAATTCTGAAATTGAAGGTTAAAAACAATGGAGAAAAACAACCTTAAGCTGTAGCTTATAAGAAAAATCAAGGATACCAATAAATTCTGGTGAGCTAGGTCTTAGCCTGCCTTCGGGACCCTTTCTCCTACTGAATGGCTTGTCCAGCCTTAACGGAAGTGAAGATGTTTAGTGCAGTGCTTACTGCAGCTGTTATACTAAGGCTGGTTGATATGTATGGAGGCCCTGTTACAGGAGAAGTGCAAGATGAGTAGATTCCGGTTTGGAGAGAGGAAAACCTGGTAGGAAGGGAAGAAGGAGGAACTGTATTCAGGGTTCAAAATAAATAAAATTAAAAGTAAATAAGGAAGAGGATGAAAGAAAGGAAGGAAGAAAGAAAATAAAAAAACAAAAATTGTACCATCAAAACTGATTATCAGGTGTCATACTGCAGTGCATACACACTAAAGGACTAAAAGTATGAAATATATTTGACCACTGTTTTATAATCTGACAAAATTTGGAAATTCCATGAAAATCACAAACTATTTAATGTATTTAAGAAGGAGGAGTTGAATAATGTTATATTAATGCTGACACTTGAACTTATTTTTGAAAGACCTATTGCAAGGAGAATTTTTGTTTTTCTTACTGGCGAATTCCACCATATATTCAAACAAGATATTAGCAGTTGAATATGAACACTTCCTCAAAATAGAAGAATAAGAGTAAGCATACCGATTTTGTGCAGCCAACGTATTTGATACCAACGCGAGGTAAGACTCTGCATAAAAATGAATGCATTATGCAAAATAACTTAAGAATCAAATAAATACTATTATGAGACAGAGATTAAAACACTTTCCTTAAGAAATTAAACTGACAAACTTTGCTACCTCCCTATAATGCTTAAATAAGATGTCTGCATTGGAAAAGATATTGAGGCAGTTGTGAGGAAGAAAGGAAGGAAGGAAGGAAGGAAGGAAGGAAGGAAGGAAGGAAGGAAGGAAAAAAGAAGGGAAGGAGGAAGGAAGAAGAGAGGGAGAAGGAAGGAGGGAGGAATGGAAAAGTAGGAAAGAGGGGAAGAAAGGATGGAAGAATGGAAGAGAGGGAGGAAGGACAGAAAGAAGGAAGGTAGGGTCTGCCATTGGTATGTAAATAAACAGAAATAGAGATGTTTAAGGGCTTTTAGTCTTGGTAGTATTTATGCTATGAATTTCTGTCTTTGTTCTATTTACAATAAATGATTTCTTTTATTTTTTTTCAATTTATTTCAGAGAAATTCTAGCACAGACAACTGAAATGAAATCCTGGTGGTTACTCTGAAGTTGGAGGCGTAATTGTTCACATGGTGAACAACACGAGAATAAAAACCTTTGTACTGATGGTCAGAGATTCTAATTAAATCATCCACCCAATCATTTAATCATGTGTGGATTTGATACCCCAGTATTTATTTCTCCAATGTCTTGTGTTCTTATTATTTAAAATAAATTATTGTAGTTTTGGTGCTAATAATAAATGACAAGACAAAGGGAAAGGTCCAAAGATGATGCCTTCCCTTTGAATCTGGTTTAAGTTCCTTGCACCACCCTTGCACCGCCCTTGTACCTGCCTGGTACTTCTATTTTTCTGTCTTAGCAGTCCATCATGTCTAATAAATGCAAAAATATTTGTTCCAGAAACTTAGTTTGTTTCAATTTCAGAAACTTGTTTTCACTTGCTTTCCAGCTCTATGTTTAGTTGCAAACCAGAAAATTAAATGATTTGCAAATTTAAGGTTTCAAGTTCTTCAAAGTATTAAACATCTATCAGGTTTGGGAACTGCTTCATTAATATGTTTGATTTTGAGTTTGCAGTACTCTTACTCATGGTGCAGACTTATAGAAACCTCAGATTTACACAGGAATTTTAGTCCTAGCCATGAAACCAAGCCCTTTATTTTTGTCAAAATCTAGCCAATAAGTTGCACAAACTAAAAACCTAATAGTTAAGGACAGGAATAGGACTAATTTTAATGTACTGGTACTTCCAATTTCTTTCTCTTTCCAGAATGTGCCTGAGCATGGTGTTTTGAGAAACAGGTATCATGTGTTTAACATGTGAAAACATCCTTATTGTTACATTTATTAATGCTTTATTGGTTAATCTAAAGAGAATTTGACCTTATCGTAGATTTGTGTCATTTCTAACCATTTTTCTAATTTATTTTCATTGTCTTGTACTTATTTTCTTTTAGTACTTTGACTGTATCCACGCTCCTTCTCCCACTCTGCCAAGTTCCACTCCATTTTTCAGAGCCCCACAGCTTTATGTCAAGACTATGATTTTTTTTTAAACCCATAAAGTCCAATTTGGGTGCCAATAGATTCTTGAATTTGTGTCCTATCACCAGAGAGTTGTCAACTTACCAGGGGCCATAACCTTAATAAACACTCACTCCCACTCACCCAGCTGTCAGTTGCCAGTGTCTCCTCATCTAGAAGTGGAATATCTGATAATTTAGCCTTATCTACCTTATACTTACTCAACTTGTAGATTTAAAATTATAAAAGACATTTTCTTAAAACAAGTGAAATGTCTTCCTTATAGCACTTGGGAAGTGAGACATTCGCAATCTGAAAAGATAGCAGAAAAGGGGGCATACGAAAGCTAAGGAACTGGCAACAGGTGGATTTTACGAATGCTCTTCTGTCTGCTGGGTCCCTTTACACTGTGAGTTTATACAGAGTTGTTTGCTCACAGTTCAGAGCAGTGAGCAAGGGCTCTCAAGGCCTTGCTGTCCATAGAACTAAGAGAAGAGGGATCACTGTGATTAAGGGATTGTATGTGATTTCTCTTCCCCAAAACATTTTACTTCTGGTTTGTTAAGGGAACATGGTAACCTCAATCTTGAATTTTGTCCTGTTGCTTGTCTTTCTTCTAAGATTAAGGGAGTTCTACTGTCGCTTTTTATCTTGTGAGGAAAATCACATTTAAACAAACCTTATTTTGGTAAATAAAAATGTTGTTCTGATAAATAAAGATGCAGTCAAAGAAAACTGGCATTTCTCTCTGACTTCCTGGGCATAGTAATGTCTTTTTCCACGTCCAACAGCTCTGAACCTTTCGTTATTCTAGATTACGTGACCGTTTGTACTCCACAGATGTGTCTTGGCTGCTAGAATGGGAATAACATTTGCATTATGCATCCTTACTTTCTTCTGTTTTGCCAAAAAGTACATGAAGAAATTCTGTTTTTATACTTCCAGAAGCACACAAGGCATCAGAATAATATTAATAACATAAATTCTTGGTATTAAAAATACCAGAAATAAAGTGACAAATCAATATTTCCTGTGGACATTTTTTACTTTTAATAATTTTAGTAATTATTATTGGCTTTGTTTTTTTTATTTAAGAAGAATTTAGAAATTTTTCCTTTCAAAATTAGCTTTTCAATCGAAGCCATGTAACTTTTCATTGTTTGAGTTTTAAAGTAGACCAATGTTCTTCACATCTAATGATTTTTCTACCATTTCCTTGGCAAAATTCCTGTAAATTGTAACACAAGTAACCTGCCATTTGGAACTAAAAATCTGTTCTAAAAATTATTTTTCTTCTTACTCTTGCTACCGCATCATTAAAATTTCAACTCTAGCTCATTTTCTATTAGCATTCTATCTTCCTCCAGTTTACAGTGACATTTTTACTTGTATGACATCTTAAAAGATTAAATGGACCAACACACCCAAGTCAATAATATATTGAACTACTAGTACTCAGCCCCTCATGATGTTACTGGATTTAAAGACAAAGTCAGAGACTGGCAATTAAGTTAAGTAAGTCATTAGTGGGAGCTACAATCAGATATGATCACTATCTGGAGAAGAATAGATACAGGATACAGACACACACAGAAAGAATTCTACATGAGTACACAGGAAAAGGATTACTATGCCCAAACCAAGGACAGAAATCCTCAGGAGAATTTAATTTGTTGACATTGATTTGGGGCATTTATTCTTGAAACTGTAGTTAGTATAAAGTCTGCTCTTAAGCCACTAGGCCATGGAACTACAATGACAATAAAAATTTGAATCCACTTCTTGGAAGGCTATATTTCTAATTTTATTATCCTTGATGTCAGAACTGATGTAATGACAGATCTAGAAGATGATACTTCCAATAATATGGAAGCCAATTGAAATCCTGAACAGTTTTGAGTGTGAATTTACAAAGTTTAAATATGAGTGAGAAAATTTACAAATCTTAAAATATGAAAAGACAGAGAGAGAGAGAGAGAGCTCTACTGCATGGTATCAAACAGGTTGTAAAGAACTGTACTATGCTGTAGAACTTTTCCATTGTCCACACCAGTATATTTCTTACCTTCAACAAACTACTGAAATACTGAACTATAATAAGAAAAAATTTTTCTAAAACTTTTTATAAATTTTTGTTTTTCCTTCTTATCCTCCCGAGTATCCACCAAATTTAAAGGTAATAAGCACCAATCCCATTGAATGGAGCAATGAATAAAAAAAAAGCAAGAAATAACACTAAAATACAATCAAAATACCTCACTTCCTCAACGTAACATTTGCCTGCATATATGCACCTACTCTCTATCTTTTCTTTTAAATATACAGAAATCAGGCATATCTCACAGGAGCGTTTCACTGGTTCCTGTCTTCACACCTCAAACATTAATGTGATTATTTGAATAAGAACAAACTCCCATAGGATTATATATTTAAATGTTTAGTTACCAGGTAGGGGTACTATTTGGGAAGGATGAGGAGATGTGACCTTGTTAGAAAGGTGTAGCCTTGTTGGAGGAGGCATGTCACCGGAAAAGGGCTTTGAGATTGCAGAAGTCCATGCAAGCCTCCAGGCTCTGCTTTCTACCTGAAGAGTAAGTTGTAGAACTTTCTGCTACTGCTCTCATGTCATGCCCATCTGCTTCCCACTACGATGATCATGGACTCCATTCTCCTCTACGACTATGAACCCAAAATTAAATACTTTCTTTTATAAGAGTTGCCTTGGTGTCTCTTTACAGCAATAGAACAGTAGCTAAGACAGTCAATCAAAATGCTGAGGTGATTTTCTCATTTTCCCTCTGTATCTCTTTATACAACTTAATTTCCTAAATCTTCTTCTTATATACCCTATCCCATTCTTTCTGTCCCACTTCTCATTAGAAATTTTTGCAAAGAATTGTTCTGAAACTTCCATTCTGGCTTCCTGTATTCTGAGTAGCTACCAAATTTTCTCTTGCATCAGGTACTACCAGGCCCAGTAACATCATTTTATTGTTCCTTTTAGAGCAGTAGATGTTTCTTGGTGTCCTTTTCTTTCTTTTTGTTGTTATTGATGATGATGATGATGATGATGGTGGTGGTGGTGGTGGTATTTGCTTTGTTTTATTTCTCATGTTCTTAAATGGATTTTAGGACCAAATACTGGTATTTCCTTCTTTGTTCCCTGTTGATCCTCCTGTTCCCTAATATGTATCTGCTCATCTTCTTAAATAAAGTTAAAGTATAGGTTAGGTAAGGTATTAGTTAAAGTTTTTAGGCTATTTCTTTTATTGTACTAACTTCCTGTGTAATTTAAACTGATTATAAGTATTTTCTGCATGCTAAATATTATCAACTATGTGTTTTCAAATGTCTTCTGACTTTTGAGTACCACAAGCCATGATCCAATCAAACAGTGGATGTTGTTTGGTATCTAATTGCAATATCTCCAAATGATTCATATATTGATATGTAAAAGTAACTTCTATTCACCTGATGTAATTGCCATCTTGTAGGCTTACTGCTGTATAAGCTCACCCTTTCCTAGTTCTTTCTATTTTCTTGTTGAGGTTTAGTCTTTTTCTATGTATGACAGTGGCAAGTGTAGTCCCCAAGTCCTGGTTGCCCCAGAGATGTTATGTGACCTTGTCCCCAAGTTATTTCTGATTGGTAAATAAGGAAGCCTACAGCTTATAGCTGGGCCAAATTAAGATAGGTTGTACTTGGTGTTCCAGCCTGGAGGTTGGAAAAGTCCATGAAGAAAAAGAAAGGGATCAGAAGAGATAGAGAAAGAGAAGGAGGAAGAGGAGGAGGAGGAGGAGGAGGAGGAAGACACCATGGTTATGAACCAAGAAAGCATGGATCTGAAGGCCAAACAATTAGAGATAAGAACAGCTTTGATTGATTTAGAGGACTCCCTTTTGGATGTAGCAAGGAAGAAATTGTTCAGTTCTTTTAGGCTGGAAATCATGTCTAAGGGTTAACATTGCCAGTGGACTTCCAGGGGAGGAGTATGAGGGGGCCTTTATGCAGTTTGCTTCACAGGAAATAACTGAAAAGGCTCTAAAGAAACACCAGGAAAGAATAGGGCACAGGTATATTGAAATATTTAAGAGCAGTCGAGCTGAAGTTAGAACTCATTATGATCCACCACAAAAATGTATGGCCATGCAGCAGCCAGGTCCCTGTGACAGATCTGGGGCTGGCAGATGGTTTAACAGCATAGGCAGAGGAGCTGGCTGTATTAGGATGAGGCATGGTGCTTATGGTGGAGGTCATGAAGGCTATGATGGTTATAATGGCTATAATGATGGCTATGGATTTGATAACCTGTAAGGCACATGAGTTTAAAGCTGTTTTTTCTCTTTTTAAGTAGATGAAGAAATTTTGAGATGCAATACGATTACTTTTTAGGAATTTTAGTCTTGGTGTTTGTATGAAATTCTGAGGCCTTGATTTAAGTCTTATATTGTATTGCAATTTCCTTTTAGGTGTATTGTGCTAAGTGAACCTTGTCAAATAAATCTTCCGTTTAAAAGCTAAAAAAAAAAAGAAGAAGAAGAAGAAAAAAAACAACAGTTCAGATGAAACATAGTAAGTAATAACTTTATCTATCAGAAATAAATTTTAATAGCATAGGGGTAGATCTCTGCTATGACTAGTGCTGATTAAGGATTATTTTAAAAAGAAGGGTTGTGAGTGTCTTTTATCTGGGAACTAAATGGTAAAGGTGGGTAGAAACCCGGATTGGTATTAAATAGTTTCTACAACAAAATAGCACTGGATTATGGCAGTTAAAACTCAAGCTTACAAACTAAAATGGACCTGGCAAAAAGCAGGAGGTAAAAGTCAGGCTAAGCAGCACCAGAGGTCTATTTTTTTTAAAATCAATCAATCAATCAACCAAACCAAAGGTTCCCAGAACAGTATAGGAGGAGAGGCTAGGAAGGCAATTCCTAGCTAATGAGCAGGAACCTACAGAGTGAGTATGAAAAGTGCCTTTTTTCTTCTTTTTTCAGGTTTAGCTTTTCTTTTTTAATTGGATAATTTTAGTTTACATTTCAAATGTTATTCTCTTTCCTAGTTTTTCTCCATAAATCCTCTATTCCATCCTTCCTGCCCCTGCTTCTATGAGGTTATTCCTCCACCCATCCACCCACCCCTTCCTGCCTCCCTGCCCTGACATTCCCTTACACTGGGGGTAGAGCCTTGGCAGGACCAAGGGCTTCTCCTCCCATTGATGCCCAACAAGGCCATACTCTGCTACATATGTAGCTGGAGCCATGGGTCTGTCCATGTGTACTCTTTGGATGGTGGTTTAGTCCTTGGGAGTTCTGGTTGGTTGGTATTGTTTCTCTTATGGGGTTGCAAACCCCTTCAGCTCCTTGGATCCTTTCTCTAACTCCTCCAATGGGGACCCCATTCTCAGTCCAATGGTTGACTGCAAGCATCTGCCTCTGTATTTATTAGACTCTGGCTGAGCCTCTCAGGAGACAGCTATAGGAAAGTGACTTTTTTAAAAAGCCTCTACTAATTTAAAGCAATACATAAAAGTTTGGGCTTCTTCCAGTGGCAGAAAGGCCAAGGGGGAGGAACCAGCTCCCATTTAAACACGGGCTAAATGTAGCAGATACAGCAGCCGATGGCAAAACCTTGAAAACTTCCTGGAGACCACGGCTGCAGGGTAAGTTGCCTCAGGTTCTCCCAAGCATGGCAGGACGGCTCAATGCTGTTATATGGGAATTACCTTGCCTTCATGGCAATTGAAAGGGCAGCCCTAGGTTGGCAGCTGTAAAGGAAGGCTGAAACAACTCCCTGTAAACAAAGGGATGGGGCATAGTCAAGTGTAACACAACATCTGCTCCATGGAAGAGGGGAGACTGTGAGGCAGATTTCTGAAAAGCCTAGGCCAGCCTGGTAGACATAATAAAGTCTCTCTGTCTCTCTCTGCCTTTCTCTATCTCTATTCCATCCTCAACTCCCCTCCCCATGCCCTAAATAAACTCTATTTCATACCATAACTCTCCCTCTCACCCCACCCTTCTCTCTGGCTTCCACTGCCTATGCTCAAGAACTTCACGAACTCATAAATATATTCAACTAAACTACACTGACTCTGACTGGCTGAGAGACCCAGCTGACAGATCTCTCCTTCCTTTCTCTTCTTGTGAGAGTTGAGCATATCCTATCTCTGGCTCATTTCTTCACATCTTTCCCTGATTCTTCACTTTGTCTGTCCCTCAATTAGATATCACTTTCAAAGATGGCTGCTTTCTTCTACAGAGTAACCTTACCACATTGTTTAAAATTAAAGGTGTATACTAAGTGTGAGTCCATATTCCAGCCAAAGGGATTTGAGGTTTGTGACATTTCTGCATTCCAGCCAGATCACACAGACCTAGAAAGGGTTTGGATGTGATCCCTTGGGAAAGCAGCCATGTTGCTGGATTAAAATTCCTCTACATTGATAAATGAGCAACAATTTATTTTTCACTGAGTTTATTACTTCTGTTGTCTACTCACATCTTTTTATAGCATTATTACTGGTTTTCATCCTAAGTATCCTTGGGGTTTCCTTGCTTTTTAAGTTATTATTTCCAGTTACACCAATATCATCATCTATTACATTATAACTTTTATTGATTTTACGTCTTAAATACTCATGAGCTGTTTTCTTCCCATCAAACCTCTGATTGATAACAATAATTAATGCCACAGAATTATCCCATCTATACTGAAGTTTTCTTTCAACAGTCTATTTGTCTCAGCAAACAAAGTAACTTGAAAAATCTTAATTGAGTTATTTCAATTTCGTCAATATCTTGGTATTACTAGAAGTCCAATAACATTAAAAAATTGCCCCCTCCCTTTAGAAGAAATGCCCAACAGTGGGAGAGGAAGCATGAAGAGTCTATCTCCAGTAGAATGACAAGGCTTCAAATGGAGGGATGGGGTTGCCATCCCACAGTCAAAAACTCTGACCCAGAATTGTTCCCATCTAAAAGCACTGCAGCAACAAAAATGGAAAAGAGAATGGGGGAAAGGAGGTTCAGTGACTGGTCTAAATCGCAAGCAGAAGCTCCAAGGCCTGGCACTATTACTGAAGCTATGGTGTGCTTACAGACAGGAGCCAACAGGGCTGCCCTCTGAGAGGCCCAACAGGCAGCTGAAAGAGTCAGATGCAGATACTTACACACAACAAATGGACAGAAGCCAGAGACCACTGGTGTTGAATTAGGGAAAAGCTGGAAGAAACTGAGGAGGAGAGCGATCTCATAGGAAAAACAGCAATGTCAACTAACCTGAACTCCCGAGACCTCTCAGGCACTGAGCCACCAACCAGGGAGCATACACCAGCTGATATTAGGCCCTGGCACATATACAGCAGGGGACTACTTGGTCTGGTCTCAGTGAGAGAAGACACACCTAACTCTGAGAGACTTGAGGCCCTAGAGAGTGGGGAGTTCTGGTGGGGTGGAGGATAGGGGTGGAGACATCCTCTTGGAGGTGGGGGAGGAGGAATGAGATGAGGAGCAGTTGGGCAGAATAGGAAGAAGATAATGACTGGACTGTAGAAAAATTAAATAATAATAATAGTAATAATAATAATAGTAATAACAACAACATCAATAATAATAATAATAATAATAATAATAATAATAATAATAGCAGCAGCAGCACTGGGTGGCCTAGTCAAAGCAGAGTTGGAGAATTTGCCCTTGTGCTGATAAGGGAAAGTCAGAGTGCTGACCAGCTCAGCAACCACACAGAGCCTAGATCCAGGGCTCTTAGTTTGCACATCCCCAAATTGGTATGATCTGCCTATGATCAGGGCCAGTTGAAAGGATTAGTCCTGTTGATCTAAATAGGATATCCATGACCCAGGGCAAAAACAGGAGTCCTGGTGAGGATCCAATATTGATGCTATCACATACTCCAGACACCATGACCCAGACCAGTGTCTCATTGCAATGAACTTGTGCAAGTGGAGATGTATGGACAGAGAGATATGCTGTGGAACACACTATGAGACACTACACTTCCACAATGAGGTACTTTTCTATATTTTGATGTGTGTGTGTGTGTGTGTGTGTGTGTGTGTGTGTGTGTGTGTGTATGAATGTGTGTGTGGGAAGGGAGGTTGCAAGATAGAAGGCAGATATGAAGGGATGGGAAGATGAGCAGGACTAGGGTGCATGATATGAAACTCACAAAAAATCAATAATAAGTAAAAAAAAAAAGAAAAAACAAAAAACAAAACAAAAAATCAAAAAGCATGCTGAACAAGCCATGGGGAGTAAGCCAGTAAACAATTTTCCATGGCCTCTGTGTCAGGTTCCTGCCTCAAGTTGTTACTCAGTATTTCTTTATGTTAGATTGTGAAATGAGATTTATAAGATGATCTGCACTCAAAGGTAAGGCTGTACAGCCCTCTGGACCCAAAACCTGCCTGGAGAGTACTGGTCTCCCAAGATCGCTCTCACTCCTAAGCCCACAGGTGAGACCCCACTTTTGCTCTACTAAGTGTCCAAAGAGGGACCTGCCAGGAGCACATAGGGCACAGGAACCGTGGAACAGCTTGGGACAAGACCCTTCCATTCTCCATCTACACCCAGAGCTAAGGCTGTCCCATAACCCTCCAAATCCAAAACCTGACCAGAGAGAGCTGGCTTCCCAGGAGTGGAATGGTCTCACTTCTACAATCATAGGCTCACAGGCTTTTAAGGCCCACAGGAGGGACAAGGTCCAGTCAGAGATAGAAAGACCAACTAACACCAAAGATAACCAGATGGTAAGAGGCAAGCATAAGAACCTAAGCAACAAAAACCAAGACTACTTGGCATCACCAGAACACATTTCTCCCACCACGGCAAGGACTGGATACCCCAACACACCAGAAAAGCAACATTTGGATTTAAAATCACATCTCATGATGATGATAGAGGACTTTAAGAAAGACATAAACAACTCCCTTAAAGAAACACAGGAAAACAAGTAGAAACCCTCAAAAAGGAAACACTAAAAACCCTTAAAAAGTTCCAGGAAAACACAACTAAACGGGTGAAGATATTGAACAAGCCATCCAAGGTCTAAATTTGGAAATAAATTAACAAAACGGGAAACAATCCTGGAGATAGAAAACCTAGGAAAGAGATCAGGAGTCATAGATGCAAGCATCACCAACAGAATACAAGAGATTGTAGAGAACCTCGGGGCAGAAGATGCCATAGAGAGCTATAAGATGAATTAACCTCCTCCCCAAACGAACAAAACATCAAATCAAAACAAAGTAAAAGTCTCATATGGAATACAAAAATATTTGGGTTGGGTGTGTACCTTGGTAACAAAGCACAAGGTCATGAATTCCAGCCACAATACCACACACAAATGCACATAATACTGAAAGCTATAACTTCATATAGATACTAATATTTAAACCATTTCCTGCCTTAGTATAGAAGGGCTTAGATAAAAGTATCATAGTAATGATCATACAAATGGATAACTTCAAATCAGGCATGCCTAGTACTAAATCATATGGTTTTAATATTATGATTTATGATCAACATGGATCCTGTTTTCTGGTAATTTGAATCATTGAGTAGCTCTCTTGGATCCACTATTTGGTGTTATTACAGAAGTTCTTTCTGGTCTTTGCTCTCTAAGTAAGGAAGATGAGGGCATTTTCTATAACCCTAATGCTTCTGCTTGACTTGGTTAAACACCTTATTGTTATGTTGAATAGTCTGTACTATCTCCTGGGAACGGATAGTTTGCATTTCTCCTTAAGTTTAGCAGAAAACTCTATGGAAGGATTGCTAAATTGCTTATGCCTTTGAACAGTTTAGTGCACTATTTTAAGATTCTTTTTCAGATTTAACAGTGAAGTTCTATTTTCAGATTTAATAATGAAGACCTATTTTTCTTTCTACTGTTGCCATTGAAATATTTAGGTTAACAATATTGTATTCTCCTAATTCTAAATTACATTGATCCTACAAAGTGCTGAGAGATTTTCTTCATTATAGGACATGTTTAAGGTTACTTGTCATAGCAACTGATTTCTTTATCACAAGATAAAGTACAATTCAATTGTCCCTGGGTGAATATTTTATCTCACAACAAAATGTTATCGATAACCTATACAGGCCGACTACTCAAAATTATCAATTACATGACACTTTAGGAAGTCTTAGTGGATGGCTTCTATGTGTAATGGACAGCAGTAGATGCCAGAGGCGATCAATATATAGACCCTGTCAGCAGAGAGCTCAAGATTTACTGGGAGAGACACACATGAATCAATTTAACAAAGACAAACTGTCTTAAGAACTAAATCTAACAGGAAAAGTGGCTGGGGGAATACAGTCGAATATGATTATAATGGTACAATGGCAATTTGATATAGAGAATGACTTCTGATTCAGAAAACAAGTAAGCATTTTAAACTGGGTTATAGGCCAATAATAAGAAAAGAAACAGAGAGAGAGCAGGTTCCCCTCTGACATCCCATCTGATGGCAAGTGGAGACTTGAAGATATATCGCTGATTTCTGAGATGACCTCCTTCCATAACCCTGATATTTCTGCCTTTGTGAGCAAGCTTCAGACTCCAGTCACCAGTCGGGAAGCAATCTGCTGTTCATTCCTGAAGTCCCAGGGACCTGTCTTGCTGCCACCCTTCTGCTTCAACTACTGTGCTGACAATTTGGTACAGCATCTGATTTGAGGGCATATGGTTTGGGCAGCCTTCTTAGCAAGCTAGCCCAGGGGACACTTGGTGAGTAGAGTGGAAGGAAAGCCTCTTTGGCAAATGCATCCAAGAAATAACAGCAGGAGAGATAATTATCTGTAGCTGAGGATCAAGGCAGGGCCACTATTCCTAGAATGCATTAGTTCATGGCTGCACTTTGCCCAGATTTTCCTACCCTCAAAAGGCAGACTTCAGAGACTGGCTGAAGTCCTGTTACCTTACTGGAGAGCACTGAGAGAATAGCAAATAGAGGCTATGTAACCACTCTAAGTGCCCTCCTTATCCTTTCCAGAGTTAGTCTTTGTATACTGTGCTATAGTTCGTAAAATTGAGATACATTATACTGAAGAAGGTTCATTAACATCATTTTATATGTGAGGAAACATAAATCCAGAGAGGTCTACCAGCTTTACCAATCTCACATAAGATTCCTTGAGCACTGTTAGAAGTTTCTCATAGGTTCTGACTCTAGAATTAATGTTTTTCTATCACACAATTTCTTTTAATATTTAGAATATGGGGCTTTGAATATGAACTACTACTGGTGAACATTTTATCCTGTTCATTTTCCTCAGCTCATTTGGTGCCTCAGCCTGTCTGCCCCCACTGTCATACCATTGTACCCAATGACATCAGACATCAGTTAAAATGGCTGGTTTAAGCTGGGAAAGAAAACTGGTACCAGGCCCATCTTGGTCATTCTTGTTTCAGATTACCGACACTCTGTAGTTCATTCTACTTGGATAGTGTCTTCTATGGCAAACACATTACCTGGTTACCATTAAAACAGCCACTGTAATGATAATTTCAGTTTTCCCACTAGTGGTAGACTATTTCTCTCTCTCTCTCTCTCTCTCTCTCTCCCTCTCTCTCTCTCTCTCTCTCTCTCTCTCTCTCTCTCTCTCTCTCTCTCTCCTATTAAGTATTTTATGAAGCAGGTGGCTTAAGCTCTGTTAAATTCTGTTTTTTGTTTACTTTTTTTTCTTTTTCTTTTTTGGAGCTGGGTACTGAACCCAGGGCCTTGGGCTTGCTAGGCAAGCACTCTACCACTGAGCTAAATCCCCAACTCAAATTCTGTTTTTTTTTTATCTATAATGTAATGGCATGGAACTTAACTTGCATGATGGTAGTGTCTGTAGACATGAGATGAGTCCATTTGTGCAACATTCAAATAATTCAGTATACATCTAGTTTCTTATAAATGTTACTTGTACTTTTAATACTTTCGTAGATTCTGTAATAATTAAAGCTAAAATGAGCCTTCTCTAGCTGCAAACTTCTTTATGGGTTTTGTCAGCTGTAGACTGACAGTTTTTCCTCCCAAATGCCACCAGTTAAAATTGTATCTATATTTCAAGAAGATTACAGTGATAAGTCTATACCATAACTAGTGAATATTTCCTTTGTGACAGTCACAATTTTAGTGTTGTGAGTTCATAGGCTAAAAAGGATGCCTGTCTGTCTTCACTTCAGTTGCGTTCTTGTGACATTTAGCAGAGAAGCTACATTTTACTGTACGTTATTTAATTTACATTTATAACTTGGATAGAAAGAGGTGGGGATGAGAAATAAGTAGTAACTGCTGCCTCTTCAAGCCCAATATGGCATATATAAAAGGTAAAAGTTGCTTATGAATGTACAGATAATTGGATGTATTCGTGCAGGAGTATGTTTGCTTTTGATCATATAAAGCCTTGAGTTATAAAGTGAGCAGTAAACCAATGTCTTAATATAGCTCCTTTCTGCTCCCAAACATTTATCTACCATCTGTGCTACCTACCAACAATGCATTACTTACTGAAGAAGTCCTCATTTTCTCAAAGACTGAAAATGGAAACATTTTTACCAAACTAAATCACATCAAAGTAAGGCATAGATTTGTGAGCCTTACCACAATTTCCATAAGAGAATTTGAAGACCAGCTAGCATAGAAAGTTAATAGGAGCGTTGCTGTAGAGACTTCACCATGGCCTGCTGGGCCAAAATGGGAAGACATTCCAGAAACCAAGGCTACAAAGGTATCACATAATATCTAATAATTCTAGGCAGCACTTTGAGCCGAATTGCCAGGAAGAAGTTCTCATTAAACCAACCAATGTAGAGAAGTCTTTAAAATAAATATCTCGCCGGAAATCTCTTTATTAAAAACTAGTGAGCATTCTTATCACCATGTACAAAGCTTAAGTTCAAGTGGATCAAGGACCTCTACATCAAACCAGATACACTCAAACTAAAAGAAGAAAACGTGAGGAAGAACCTCAAACACATGAGCACTGGGGAAATTTTCCTGAACAAAACACCAATGGCTTATGCTGTAAGATCAAGAATTGACAAATGGGACCTCATAAAACTGTAAAGCTTCTGTAAGGCAAAAGACACTGTTGTTAGGACAGAACGGCAACCAACAGATTGGAAAAAGATCTTTATCAACCCTACATCTGATAGAGGGCTAATATCCAAAATATACAAATAACTCAAGAAGTTAGACTCCAGAGAGCCAAATAACCCTATTAAAAATGGGTACAGAGCTAAATAAAACATTCTCAGCTGAGGATTGATCGAATGGACAAAAAGCACCTAAAGAAATGTTCAACATCCTTAGTCATCAGGGAAATGCAAATCAAAACAACACTGAGATTCCACCTCACACCAGTCAGAATGCTTTTAAGTTTTCAGAATTGATTCCATCATTGGTATTATTGAACCAGTATATTTATCCATTTCTAAATATTAACAAATTTTTTAATATGAATGAAACTGTGTCTAACCCCAAAACAGATATAGTTCACTAATATTTAATTATGCTTGTCTCTCATTTTTTAATAAGCAGATTCATACATGTTGAGACACATATGCTGTTGAAGTAGTAAATATCATGTTACCTCCATTCCTCATTTTATAATATAAATAATACTGTAAAACTCATCAATTATAGACACATTGGCATTATTTTAATGCTCTCTAAAAATCCCTTAGCATGCAAAAACTCACTACAATTAAGACAATTAATAATAGGAAATACATTCACCCAGATCTTCTACTCAACTTTTAAAATTAGAATATGTTAGTCACACATTGCAATCCTCCATTTATTCCATCAACTACACATTACATATTGTCATGCCGAGTACTGAGTAAACAAGTCATGAATGATAAAATTAAACTTGAACTAATGATTCAAGATGTATTTACATAAACTAGTACTTTGATGATTATGATACAATGAAGTAAGTAAGTTCTATAGAAAAGAGACCAACACAGATTGCTGAAGACATAGAACAATTCAATAGGCTCCCTGAAGAAATGGCGAGAGTTGCATAGTGAAGAATGTACCTAAAATAACCTTTGACTTCTAAATATTGGTACAGACTATGGCTCCATGCTTATTAACAAGCTCATTTATGAAGATAATATATCTTCAAAATTATATGAAGATAATAATGGCAAACTCATTGTAATTACTTCTTGCATAAACATTAATGTATATATAAAATTAATGAGATATCCTAAAATATTTTTACCTAGTAATACTAAATAAGCTTGCAAGAAATCTCCAACACCTTAATAGCACACACTGTTTTTTTAGTATCTTTTTTGGTATTATTTTTAATATTCAAACTTTAAAAGTAATGCACTGTTGTAGATCAGTTATTCAAATTGCTAGATATTAAGAATATTATATCTCACTAATATAATTTATCATTGTTATTACTTCTACCACTCAGTATTATGACCTATTATAATATTTCCATTATATATGTACCCCAGAGACTGTATGGTGCTCATCAAATCAGCCATATATTATATGTGGTGCCTACTGTTCAGATTAGTTTCACAGCTTGTTTACTTTTAATGACATCTGTATTCTTCATAGCTTCTCTTAAAAATCATATTTAAAGATACAAAAAGGAAAACTCAGAACACCTCCATGATTTATCTAAACTTCCAATGATATTCATTGATGAATTCTAAAATCAATAAAACCTTTCCATCCAGTGATTCATGATAGTAGTAACCATTCCCAACACATTTTTTTATGAAGATTCTGAAACATTAAGTATCAGGATATATTACACCTGACTAACTAATAACTTTACCTAAGTCCTCTCACATTAACATATCAATATGCTTTAAAAATAGTAAAAAGATGGGTTGCAATTCCTATGAAACATTAATGTGTCTTCATCTCTTCTGTGAAATCTGTCACCTATTCGTAGACAGTAGATTCCTTATATTCCTGTGTTTACACTTAACCACAAATATCTACAGGCTTCAAATTCAGCAGCATAAGCACATAGCCTCTATGAAGAATCAAGCTAGTACTTGGGAGTTCTGCATCCCCTATATAAAGCCAAGCTGTAACTATTGACTCTCAAGTATTAGACTGAATTTATTCCTGTGTCCTACTCTGATATCAAATAATGAATACCCCAAGCTGTCCCAAGACATGGCTGTATCTCACATTATGAACTTATACTGTAGCTTAACTTGAAAATTTTTATTTCCCTATCAAACCTTATACCTTACTGGTTTCTCTTCACTAAATATTACTTTAATAAGTCATTTGAAATTTTAGTGTTAAGTTAGGATCTCTCAAAATAGCGAACCATCACAATTTATAAGGTTTGGTATGATAATTAAAGTCATATTTGAAACACACATTAATAGTACATTTTAGTGCAGTGAACACATAATTCATGAGGAAATATCAACCAACCTGTCCACAAAAGCATGATGAAGAAGAAAAATGGGATCATTGGCCGATCCCTGTACTTGCGACATTGTTCCATTCATATAGATATGCAGAGCGTTGTGCATGCTACTTTGAGAAGAATCTGCTATCCCTGTGAGTGGACTGGCAAATCCTGTTGACACAGAGGAATTTAAAAGTAAGTTTCCCTAAATTATTGAATATCTAAATGATTATCTCATCGCATCTACAACTACAGAGGTAAGCCTAATTTTAAATAAACAAAATCAATAAGAAAACTCATTTGATATTGGGATTCTGAATATTCATTCAGATCTCTTCAGAACTGAAAGGTACACTGTGTGGTAGATTTAAGTGATGAGATAGGCTGGGCCAATATGGACTCTGTAATGGAACATCTTTGTTAAGTCCTTTGGATACTGCTAAGTCCCAAGAATCTTTGCAATAATCATCATTTGCTCTCATTTAACTTAAAAATATAAAGAATACATCAGCAACATATTAAAAAATAATACTGAGAGGAGTTCTTTGCAGTGTACTTATATCCTCTTGCTTTCTGTTTCTAACAAATATTTAAATTTTGGATCCTGTTTCCAGAAGAAGCATGAAATTGGTGATCAACCTTGTTTCTAGTCATTCATCTGTAATTGCCCTAGGAACATCAGATCATAATGTTTTTATTTTTGTGGAACATTCATTTCACATCTAATTAGAACTCATTTCAAGAAAAAATGAAGTTCTCTTCTCTCTGTAAATTCACTGTAAGAACTTATAATATTCTTTACTGTTCTTTCTTTTCTAAAAATATTGGGGGTACATTTTTAAGAACTTATTTTTTATTTCATACAATTCAGAATCATCATACAGATTATTTCTTTGCATTATCAGAGATGCAAAAACACTTAGTCAACTAAGTAACTGCATATGTTTATGCGTAGAAATAGGGATTGGAAAAAAATCTGTTTAATTACGGAATTTAAGTTTTCTTATGTAATAGTTTACTGTCTTTCCTATGTAGCAACATTCTGTACACTACTGAGGAGAATAATCTATGCAGGAATAGCCTTCAAGTTTTAGAATTAATGTAATCATAGCATCAAATGAAAGCTTTAGAACTTCATTTCATGTATAGTTTTAGATATTTTTAAGTGTATCCTAATTTTTATCAGAGATATAAATAAATTTTGAGGAATGATTCAGAGATATTGCAGATAGTATAAAATTTAAAGATAATATATATTTTAAAAATTATCCACCTTAATGATTTAATATTGACACCCATTTCTAAATATTAAGATAGACTCATGTATTTTATAATTTTTTTCTTTTTTCTTTTTTTCGGAGCTGGGGACCGAACCCAGGGCCTTGTGCTTGCTAAGTAAGCACTCTACCACTGACCTAAATCCCCAACCCCGTATTTTATAATTTTTATGTGCCTGCTTAAGTGATTCTTTCCTACAGAATTATTAAACTAAATGTTACAAATTCTATGGTAGAGATTTTGTTTTTAGGTTGGTAAAGTTTAGCGCTACATTAGTCAAATGAAATTTATGTTGGTGAAAAGAACAAGGCAGGTAGATCAACAGATATCATGTCAAAAAACTGTTCCTCATAGTGCAAGGTATACTTGGAAATTGCTAAGAAAATAGATTGTAAACATTCACACTAAGGAATAGTAAGTATTTCACATAGCAGACACGATGTTTAATTTGGTTTAGTTATTATATAAGGTATCTACCAATATCAAAATATCATATACCATAAATATAAATAATTTTTACTTGTCAATTAAATAAATTAAATAAATTAACCTAATAAATTTTTCCATAACTTACTAACAACACCCGCTTTGGCAACTTTAACCCCAATGTTTGTAATAACTTTGTTTTCAAAATCATAGAAATTTTCACCTCCCCTTGAGGTGGAATAATAAAAGTGGAAGCAAAATTATAGTTTTTGTAAAAATAATTATACAAAGGGATTGTGAAGTGCAGTAGTGTTGGAAGACCTTTAGTAACCTCTCAGCTAGATGTGTTTTGGATAATTATAGTAGAATAACAATATAGTAAATATGACTAACAAATAAATTCCGTTTAAACTTTCTGTGCTTTCGACTCTTCTGAGAGCCTAAAGCACGCTGCCTAGCTAGGCATGTTTCAAGACACTGCTGTAAAGGGTTAAACAAACCTGTCTTCAACTTCTCTGTTATTGAAAAGAAAGAAGTACAGTATTTATCAATTTAGGTAACCTTTTTTGCTTCCTTTTGTCATTGATATAATAGAAAATAGCTAAACGCATTTCTTCGGATGTAAAGATTAAATCTGATAGCTGGTAGGAAAGCATATAGCATCAATTTGATACTAGTGGTAGTTTTCTGAGTAGTCAGACTTCTCTGTGGTCTGATTTAGTTGATAAATGAGTACCCATTTTCAAAGCTGCTAACCCAAAGCATGCATTTTCCGTGTGTATCCAACAGAGGTGGGCAATGGGAAAGGCAATTTTCTCATCAAAACCTACAAGGGACCATTAAAGTTTTCTAATGTGATATTTGCCAAGGGAAATACTATTTGAGATTTAAATGATATTAACATCGAAATAAATTATTTTCTATTGTACTTCTTTACAGTTCATTTGGAAATAAAAAAATTGGAAATAAAAGGGGAAAGATTATGGCTACTGAAATTATCCCCATAAAATAAAAATGATTACTCTGTCAATTTCATTTCTTGTTGCATTTTGCTCTTTCCTGAAAGAAAAAATCCCAATACTTTCATAAAACCAAGCATTCAAATACCACTCATGTATATAATCTCATTTAAGTAACAGGATTACTTGATATTTGACAATATTATTGTTGTTCCAATTTTATTAATGAGGAAATGCCAGTTTAAAGAATTAATGTAGTGCACCTAAATTCAAACCAGTATTGAATTTAATACTAAAACTTAAAGTTAACTGTGATTGTATTGAAACTTGTGATCTTTTCCAAATAGCAAGTTAGGTTTCTTGAAAGAGATCAGAAATGACTCAAACATGAGATAAAATAATTTACTTAGACTAAGCAAAGCCAGAGTTTTTCTGTATTCAGAAGAAAAATATCCAACAGAGATTGAGAATAACAAAGATAGTCTTCTCCATAAAACCTAAGATGTTTCATATGAACTGGCCAAAACACTTCAGATATCTCTTTGTAGTGTGTTCTTGGAATTAGTTTGTACACTTACCCTGTTTAAAACCAGCTACAATACAGGAAGGTACAGGATATTAGGATGATATTGAACCTGTGTTTTCTTAAATTCCCCATGGATAGAACATCCAACAAGCTAGTAAGGACCATGTTAGACACCTCAGATACCAACATACCTCAAAGTTCTTTGCAAATGGCAGGAACAATCACCCGAAGTACTGAGAGTTATGTCTTCAAGTTCATGTGCCTCATTCATATGAGAGACTTAGGAATGTTTCAGATGAATGACAATAGGGAATTTCAATTTATCAATCCATATTCTTTCCTCTTTTATTTTTCCCCCAATTCTCCTCTAGAGAGGTTTGGGTTATTTGTTTTAGATATTGATGTTTATCTCTGATACCTGGAGATTTGGATTTAATTGATTTAGAATTGAACTCAGTCACTTATAGTCTTAAAAGTCCCTAAGTGATTCTAATGTGCAATCGGGGTTGAAATTTACTGAATGTGAGTAAATTGTTCTTTGTTTTCTAAACCTAAACTTACATTTCAAAGCATTTACTTCTCATCATATTATTTCTTTCATGTGAAATTTTCCTCTTCTATATTTTGACCTTAAAAATATCCAATAATAATTCTGCTTTTAAAATCTCACTGTGTAAACTGATGTGAAATAATTTCTTAGAAGTAGCCGCTACATATTTTCTTGAAAATAAGCTACTCTATGATAGGTAATGCAAAAGCATTTTCATCTGTTTTCTTTCCAGGATGTGAGATCATAGGTTATGTTGAACTTACATGGTTAACCCTGCTCGGTTTTGAAGTGTGAAATAACAAGTGACTAAATTTTCACTCGAAAGAAACATGTTTAATTTTTGTTTTCTTTAAACTCATGTTACTATTTAAATTATATTAATCATTCAAGGTGAATCTGGAAATAGAAATGAAGAAGGAAAACAAAACAGCAAACTCATCTTAGTGCCTATGAGGAACTAAGTGGCTCTCAGGCCCTTTGACTAACTTCTCTCTAAATTTACTCTCCTAACAAGAGACTTAGCAAAGAATTATGAGCATCACAGTTTTCAAATGATGCCATGATTTGGAGAGATTGTATTTAATGGCTAGAAACTTTCAGTTAATATTACTTACTACCTGTTAATATCATTTATAGTTAGGATCTAAGATGCAGATCAAAAAATGTAGTTTTTAAGTGAATCTTTAGATATTTTGGAACTCATCTAATTTTCCTAGTATTTTCAAAGATGATGTATTCTTAAAACCATAAATGGAATTAACTTTCATTTTTATTTATTCAACTCCTTTTTAAAAAAGCTCTCTCTCTCTCTCTCTCTCTCTCTCTCTCTCTCTCTCTCTCTCGTGTGTGTGTGTGTGTGTGTGTGTGTGTGTGTGTGATGTGAGTATGTAGAGATGTGTACTAGTAGAGATCAGAAAACAAGTTGGTAAGTTGGGCCTTCCCCTACAACTTGTATGAGGCAGGGTATTTTGTTTGAAACTGTGTGGAAGGGATATAGTCATGAGCTTACTAGTATCTTCTTGTGTCATCATGGGTGTGCTGGTATTAAGACTTCTGGCCTTTTGTAGGTTAAACTAGTATACTGGTATTAAGGCATCTGGCTTTCTGTGAGTTAAATAATCATTAGTTTCTAATGCTTGAGCAGTAAGTATTTTGTCTGTTGAGATATCTTTGATTTGATTTAGTACAACTGTCCAGTTGTAGGAAACAAATCAAGGAGCTGCCGTTATAGGGGGGTGCGTGGGCAGTGTTTTTCAACATGCAAATATTTTGAGTTAAAACAGTGATTTTTTTTTTAATTTCAAGAGAGTTACAGACCTATCACCATTGCCTATAACACTCATTTGTTCTGACCTCAGTGAAAAAGACACAGTCAAAAAGGGTTGGAGCTTACCAAACATGGCAGCAAGTGCTAGCCATTACTTTGATGCATAATCACGTTTTAGATATTTTAATTTTGATTATTATAAGTCATGGTAATATCTACAAACTAACATAAGTGATTCATATAAGTTTCCAATTGTAGTTTTAAATTATTACCATAAGCATTAGACTAGTTTCTCGGAAATTTGATAACACCACTGCTTGTGTGTATATCTGTTTAGTCTATAGGCATGTTATCAATACACAGTTTTCACATAACTGTGCAAAACTTTCAGTATATCCATAAGGCAATCTTCCACTGCAAAGGTAATGGACAATGTATTCATTTACATTTTTTTCTAAAACTTATTTTAAATTGTTAAATGTTCTTAGTTTTTAATGCTTTAAAAGTTTATAATAGCTATTTATACCCTTTTAAAGATTATATTTTTGTGCTTGCAGAGCAATAGACATACTGGATTATACAGCAATCAACTACAAAAATGTAACAAGAAAAAAATAAAAGATCACTGTAAGTAAATTTTTATTTATGTTTCCTTCTCCTTTCTGCTCTTCAATTTTGGTTGAATTAATGGTGCCTTGTTCAGTTGGCATAGTTTATATATTGTGTTAATACTCTGATAATTTTTTAATGATAATGCTAATTTTTTTATGAAACAAGCTTGGGAAGTCAACCATTTCACAACACTTTGCTGAAGACAATTCTTCATTTTTAGAATTTAAAATCCTGTGTCCTTGGTACAGGTGGCTTTATACAGAGACAAATGAGTATTGCTCAAGAAGAACCGCTCATACTTTATATATTGAATAATTTTTGAACAAGGTGATTGCTTTAGTTTGAATGAGAATGGCTCCCTTAGACTCATATATCTAAATGCTTAGTCATAAATTGGTAGCTATTGTTTAAAAAGGATTAGGAAGTGAGGTTTTGCGAAATGATGTGTGTCACTGGGAGGGGTAGACTTGATTCAAACTCTCTCCCTTTCTTCCTCATGCTTGTGAATAAGAATGTAAGCTCTCCCCAATTACTCTATTGCCATGTGGACCTGTCTGTTGTCACACCCCATGCTATGATGACCATGGGCCTGTCCTTTATTTCTGTAAGCCCCAGCAAACTCTTCTCTAAGCTGTCCTAGTAGTGATATCTTCACAGCAATAGAGAAGTAACTAAGATGTGAACAATATTTTTGTCTTTTACTGGCATCTGAAAATTATGTATTTGATGCCCCTTCTGATCTTGAGAAATGCTAGTCTCAGAAAACAA
Source organism: Rattus rattus (assembly GCF_011064425.1). NCBI lineage: Eukaryota > Metazoa > Chordata > Mammalia > Rodentia > Muridae > Rattus > Rattus rattus. The sequence continues at coordinate 113,797,072 of NC_046155.1, read as the reverse complement.
AGGTAGATAGATGGATCTGCAAATTTGCATACTACCAATTTGCAGTGATTCAGTTCCCACATAGCATTATTCTCTCATTATGATATAGGTAGATTAACAGTTCAAATAAAGACTGAAAAATGGGAATCATTGTGATATATCATGTGTTCTGTATCTTTAAAATGCTAGAATTTTATCCTTAAATATGATTCATACTTTTTGAGGAATTGCAACTAGCACCTCATATGCTAGGCAAGGACTCTATTTCCAAGATAAGTTCCTTGTCCTATTTAATTTCTTTTTTACTTTCTTTTTGCCACAATATGATAAATAGATACTGCTATTATTGTACTCCATCCATCTATACAGTTGGTACTATAATATATTTCTGCATGCTTTTATGAAACAGACTCCTCATAGACAGTCTGGAAACAGGATACTGTTTAATGAGGTTTCCGGTGATAACATGAAAACTTGAAGAGGCTAAGTGTTTTGTTCTAGATCTTTTATCTGTGTAACAGCTTGATTCAATTACATGCCAGGCATCAAAGATCTGCTCTTTATTATAGTCTCTTATTTTTCTTAGCTATGTGGAGCTATCATTTGTGTAAAAACTACAATGGGAAATAAATTCTTTGCTCAAGTTATGTTTTCTTAATAGGTATCATGCTCATTGAGATAAAAGCTGAAACCCTCTTTTCAAATTATACCTCAGGATAGGGAAGGCTCTCTTGTAATGAGTCCTTATCTGGATGAACTTTTCAAGGTTCATGTCACAAGACAACTAGGCCTTGGTTGGGAATCTTTACTAAACAATGGCAGCACTATTTAAAGAATTTTCCCTTCCTTTGTGTAGGATTATTTCATCATGATCTAGTTGTTAACATTATTATAAGAGAAAAATATGTTATATTCAATATTTATTCTTAATTTCTATAGAAAGTCTCTTGAAAGTATTTCATTCTCTATGATTTTGTTTCTTTTTTAAACAAACATTTATTTACTTTAGTAAAAATGTATATGGATTTTTAGGTATGCAGTAGTCTTTGTTCTGCTCCTTCACTGTACTGTTAAAACTGATACCTTTGTTTCCTCTGATGTACAACTACTGCGATAAATGCACATATTTGTAAATATACCAACATATACAATTTTAAATCTAAGTCTGATGTATGAGGAAGATTGTTAGTTTTGTCTTTAAGAGCCCGATTTATTTCTGTAAATGATTTCCATTTTCATCCATTTTCCTGTAAGTGTAAGGATTTAAATTTTCTTTATGACTGCATACATTTCCACAGTTCATATGCAAGAGAAAGGATTAGGGAAGACAGTGAGATCTGGAAGTCCTTTCACAGTAGCTGTCAAATTATTATATGAGAGGAAGATTTGGCCAAGAGCAAGGCTGTGCAACATAGACCAAACGCCATTGCCTGACAGATAAAACATGCTGCAAAAAAGCCAATGCTATGCAAATGAGTCAGAAAGCCCATGAAATGCGATCATTGTGTAGCATCAGTGTTGAGTTCTCAAGCCTTTACTTGGAACCACTACTGATAGAGAAAATCTTTCTCTTCTAATAAAACTCTACTTCTGCTTTTAACCATGAATCTTTATCTAATTCTCTGTTTAGAGATACAATAACTTGGAACTCTACAGGAAACCTCTCCAAACCACTGTATCTGATATTCTATCTTGTCTATTCTCAGCCAACTCTTGAACTATATTTGTCATCAGAACTCAATGGGAAGAATGTCCTTAAATGAAATAGGTACAGATTTGGGGCTACCAATTAGTTAGTGACCAAGCATAACCCATTATTTGGTGTTTATGAATCTGTCATCCCCTTTTCAGCCGAGCATAATGATGTCGTCTATAGACGATATTTGTAAAGTTTGAGACTTTACATATAGAGGGGTTGGCAGGGTATTCTGCACCTAGTCATCACTTTTTTAAAGCATTGTTTTATTTCTGTAAGAGAAAAATTATAATCTTTATCTTATCAGTCACAAAAGCCTATTTTAAGGTGGCTTTCCTTTCTTACATTACCTATAGGTATGAATCTTTAGAATTATATCTTGAAATGAAAGAAGAAAATGAAAAATGCTACCCAGGGCTGCACACTTTTGTAAAGTTCCTTCATTATGGTTGAACTGTGACAATTTCCATAGCTAAATACCCGAAGTGAGCTGTTTCTCTCACTTCTTGCCTGCTCTACACCTTAGACACAGGCAACAGCCATCCAGGATGTTTCTCAATCACTTAATGTTCTTTTATGGACTACTCAGTGGTTAACCCTAGCAATACCAAATTTGGGGCCAAAATGTAAACATTTTAACCTCATTCTTCTTTTTCTTTCCTAGGACTATTATCATTTGTAATTTATTTATTTGTTTGTTTGTTTGTTTATTGCTCCCATTTCTCAGTCTCCCCCTTACAGAGTACTTCCCCCACACTCCATTTCATTCTCCATAGACGGTACGATCCCCTTGGGTATCCCTCACATTAGTTCATCAAGCCTGCATAGGAATAGGCACATCCTCTCCCACTGAGGCATTTCCATTGGGGAGCAGATACCCTAGTCATGCTACATTTGCTGACATTTCAAAAGAGACAGTAAACTCAACCCCTAAGTAGAAGAACAATAGTCAGGATACAACACACTAAGAAAAAGATTCACTCTATAGAAGAAATGAAGCTTTTCTATATGATAGATTGTAAAGGAATTTTAATAATATCTGGTAGTAATTTCTGTAAGTTTTGATAGAGATTATCCCCAATGTTTGTTCATTTGTGGAATCTGTGGCTTGAGGGGTCTCTGTCTCTCTGTCTCTGTCTCTCTGTCTCTCTCTCTCTCTCTCTCTCCCTCTCTCCCTCTCTCCCTCTCTCCCTCTCTCCCTCTCTCCCTCTCCCTTTTAAAACTTGTGTGTGTATGTGTTGATAGATTTGTTTCCCTAATTCTAAATGAATTGAATGCAATGGGTATGTGAAAGGATCCATTTTAATTGCACATAAATAAACTAGTGTTGAAAGAAAAATGTGAGCATGTGCTGGATTAGGGAATAGAAAAAAATGTGAGAAACTATCTCTGATGAAGTGCAGATGTTGGGTAAATAGCCATTTATTGCTTTCCTCTGTATGTAACCTAACATCATTTACATTGGGTAAATGATATGTTATATATATAGTCTCCTACTTTTGAACAATGAAAAGGCTATGAATGGGGGTCAGATGGTATAGGATGCCTATAGCTTAGGTCTCATGGCTTTTCTGTAACCTACCTACCTGATACTTCCTTTGATGTACTTGTAATATTTCTTGACCTTTGATTTTTTTTCCATTACTGTAAGACTTCACAGAACTCTTATCATGTTAGAAAATGATTGAAGGAGCTGAGGGGTCTTTCAACCGCATAAGAACAACAATGCAAACAAACCAGAGCTCCCAGAGACTAAACCACTACCCAAGGACTATACATGGACTGACTCATGGCTCCAGCTGCATATGTAGCAGAGGGTGGCCTTTGTTGGGCACCAAATGAAGGAGAAGCCCTTGGTCCTGCCAAGGCTTGACCCCTAGTGTAGGGAAATGTCAAGGTGAGGAGGAGGGAAAGGGTAGTGTTTGGGGAGGAGGAATAATCTTATAAAAGAAGGGGGAGGGGGAGGGAATGGGGGCTTATGAGGAAAGGGAATAACATTTGAAATGTAACTAAAAAATAACCAATAAAAATTAAATTAAATAGAAATAAGGAAAATACTATTGGAAAATACTCTGACCAAGGTCACTCCCTTTTGGCTTTTGAGAATCTATCTTTTATTTTTCTTCATTTGAGATGAGAACTGGAATTTTTGTTATTATTTTAGTTTTTTGTTTTGCTTTATTTTGTTTTTGTGGAAAAGTGCCATCATGGGTATAGTATAATTTTCTATCACTACATTTCTAGAATATAGTGAGATATTCTATGCTGGCTAGGTTTACTATCTCCTTGGGTATATTCAAAGCTTAGCATTGAAAAACTCACAAAATTATGAAATATCTCTGAGCCCAGAATTTCTAAAAAGAAAATATAAATAAGAAAAAAATTTAAATGTAAAATTTAAAAATTTAAACATGAGAATATTACCTTCCAGTGTGTTTCTAAAGCTGAAATTGGCAGTTCTATCCATTGATCCAGATTCATACTGGGTCAAACTCAGACAAAATTCCACATCTGCTGAAGACGGGAGCCTGGGGGTTTTGGCTTTGTCTTGGTTTCCAGGATTACGTAATAGTGGTCCCTCAGGTGTTCCATCGCATAAAACCTGATGGCTATTATACTCTTCTGATCTGCTGCAAATGATCTGTGAAAACCAATTTATGCAAAATGAGTTATCTCTGAGACAAGGGAGAGATGTTGAAATTACATATCATTATTATCATTCAGCTTCCTGGCAGTTAGCTGAAAGTGAAGGGAGGAACTTAGGCTACCATGCTAGACATTTATTGTTCTTGTAGCTGGCATTTGCTAGTCTAATTTGTGTTCAGAAAGTACCCAACTAAACCTTGAGCTATTTTTAGTTATAATTCATAAAATGGAGCCACATTTCTTTTATGTGACATTGAATAACTTGTCAGTAGTGATTCTGCCTCCCAGACAGGCTCCCAAGTCACCATATTAGTCCAGTCTGTTTTCTCTTCTTTCTTTTTCTTTTCCGTGTACAAACTTCATAATACATGAGCACCTCTGTTCAAATAAACAAGTCTTATTTCACACTGTTGCACATTGACTTCCAAAAACGTATGCCAACTAGATGAAGAACTGGAAATCTGTTGTTCATTTTAACATAGAAGCGCTGTGAAAACATTGGCTACTGAACGCCTTTGCAGGAAGTTATAAATGCATGGAGACAGAAAAGGGCAATGTTTCAGTGAGTAAAAGACTTGCAATGCCAACCTAAGAACTGGAGGTGACATAATCAGCACCCTTTTAACTCCTGAATGTGAGAAGTAGATTCCTGTTAGTATCCCGGTGCTTGCAAAATGCAAACAGAAAATTGCCAGAGCAATCTGGCTAAGGAAACTAGTCATATGAATGAGTGTTTTTCCATCCAGTCAGAGACCATGCCTTAATGTGTACCATAGTAAGTAACTGAGAAAGACACTAAGTGTCAACCTATGGTCTCCATGGGCACACAAAAACATGTACATGTACAAGTACACTTGTAGATACCCATATACCTATCAACATATAAACACACGCTTGTTTGCATGCATATAATGTGTGCCACATGCATATAATGTACATGCCAGTAAAAGTAAATGAACAAATAACTGCACAGGGTACAATAAAGTTGGAGCTGAAACACTTGGTTTGTACTGGAAGCAAGGTCTTTTATCTTCAAACTGTCATTTACCTTCCCTGACTTTCAGTTTACTTATCAATATGGAAAACACCACCACATGACTTAAACAAAACATGTGCAACGTAACTCCTTAAAATACTTCCTATAAAACGTAAAGAATCGTGATTTTAAAAAATAATGATGATGATAATCTGCCAGAGAGTAACATAGGAATCTAAGAAACTGCTATGTTGTAAAATTCTCTAAGGAAAGACTATGCTGTATATCAAGCCAGACATTCAAAATGGATCTGTTATGACAAAACCAAAAAAGTATGAAGTGGGATAATCAGCAGTCTTAGCACTGACAAAGGATGCAGTAGAGTTTGCAGGACAAGGGATGGAATGTCAAACCCAGGGTGGCGTTCCCGTCCTCAATCTGATGACTTAGGTTTCCTGTGTGATACACATTCAATTGTGATGAAAGTGAGTACTTTATATAAATATTTGAGATAGAATTAATTTGTAAAACCTCTGCTATAGTTAACTGCCCTGTCCTCATGGCTTCACTATGGAACACAAATTCACAGCTAAAATTGTTTAGAATTTCATGACAAAAATAACAAGCTGATTAATTCTCAGAACTTAGGCCTGTTTTTCGCATTTTATACTACAATGGATATATGCCCAAAGATGGGACTGACCATTCTAATATCAATTACCAACCAAAAGAGTTCTCTATTAAAGTCAACGTGGCAATCTTATGTAAGAAAAACTTAGTTGAGATTTCCCTTCGTAAGTCTGCCTAAGTTTATGTAAAACTGACAATAAACTAACCAGCCCAGCCCTGAAGCTGGGCTTGATGTAGAACTCTGATTTATGCATTCTTTCTATCTTTCTCTTTATATTCCTTAGCTGCATTTAAGAGTGAGTTTCATGACCTACCGACAAATTACATTCATGAAAATTCTCATATTCTAAACTTGTACATCTGTTTACGACTTAAAATTTCAACGCAGTTTTCATAAATCACAAATATATTACTTACAACAGAAGACTCATTCCTTTCTCTTTACTTTCACAGCAAGCAGTCTGCAGCTAAAGACTGAAAGCAGTGGGTTTTATTGTGTGTAGTTCCCTCCTTTGTGTTTTTCACATTGACTTTTTCAAACATTATTTTCATTCTTCCCCTAAAACATGTTTTTAACCTGGCCTGTGTTCACTACATGCTCTCATCCTGTGTGATCCTGCAGCTGAGGCCACACTGCCGTTTCCCTCTGCATTCTGCTCATTTTTCTCTGTATTCCACATTTCTGACCATGCCTAAACACAGATTTATTCACATCCTAGGGTCCAAGATCCAGCATATTCTTCAAGAACAAGGGAGAACTTAGTAAAAACAACCTGTTACGTTACTCAAAAAGGTCAGACTAGGAAATGGACAGAGTCCTACAAATCCATTCAAATCATGCTGCCTATGCAGCCTCAGAATCCCAATCCAAAAATTCCAAATCCAGAACGTTGAAGCTCTAAAATGTCTTGATTTCTGTAAGGGAAATTCCACATTTCACTTCATTTGACAGATGCAGGGAAAAATATGTATGCTAAAATTGTATAAAATGGTCTGCAAGCTATATGAGTAAAGGATATGTGAAACATAAATGAATTTATTTAGACAGCTTTCTTCCTTAAAATATCTATTTCTTTACATATGAAGATATTTGAAAATCCATAAATACAGAATTTCTGATTCTAAAGCTTTGTCTACTTCATTTATTTTTCCATATTAATAACTGGTGGGTGGTTTATAAAACTAGTCCAATTTCTGCTATGAATGTAACAGACTGGATGGCTTTGCATTGTCAACTGACTAGACACCAAGTCAGGACAATTCAAATATTCTAACATATAATCACTGATCCTGATGTATCATTTAAAGCTCTTCTCATACATGGGACTCAAAAACATATGGCAAATAACACTAAACAAGCAACTTTCCATAAACTGATTTATTTAAATTGTTGTATAGTAATATTGTATTGAGTCACTGAATCTTTTAGAAACAAAAATATCTCTAAAATATTTAAGAAACTTCCTATGGGTCTTATAGGTATATTAGAGAAGTTATTTTAGTTTGTGATTACATGAGTCATAATGCCTTTTATCCATTTGGTTCTCTCATTAGCATAAAAAACAATTATATATTATAATAGCAGGGGTTTTTGTTGTTTCAAATTCTAAATGGCTTATTTGATAGTTTGGCAAATGGCAGAAATTAGACTGAGCCCTGGTCTTCTGATGAAAGTTTGGTTCTTTCTTCTTCTAACCACAATGGTTTGTAGCATATGTTAGGAGTAGCATAGTCAAATAGGCAAATACAAAGAAACAAAGAAAGGGACAGAAGAAACAGCTGTATTAGAACTGAACATGAAGCATTCTATTAAATTTAAGAAGTAGCAATAAACTATCAGCTCTTAAAAGCCTTCAGGAGCAAAGATTTTATTATGGTATTTAAGGTTTTTTTTCTGAAAAACTAGCAAACAAACAAACAAAAAACCTAAACCATATGACATTCCATGAAATCTTTTTTATAGAGAAAAAAGAGAAGCTGTTATTTCATGGAGCAGTTGTCATGGTTACCTAAACCCATGACTTTCTGCTGAAATGTGACTTTGTTTTTCTTCCCCCTGTGGCTTCCATGTGATATGCTTTCCACCTAATGAGTGAATTCCCTGGCTGCAGTTCACTCATACCTATTATCAGAAATGTTTTCCTCTCCACTCTGATCTACCATGACAGGTCCCTTTAACACACCTTTTCTTCTTAGGTTAGGTTCTCTGTGGATTGCATAAACAACATATGTAATAGTGCTGAACACAGGTATTTTGTTCTTAAATGTCATCCAGTACCCTCCAAACAAAACAAAACAAAGCAAACAAAAGAGAAAACCTGTGGACTATTTTAGTAGTTCTACTTGAAAAATATTTTTGAGAATAATCAAACAAATCAATGAATAACAAGATAGGAAAAGACTGATCGCAATTAAACCTTCCTAAAACTATTAACATTAATTACATGACTATATGTACTATCCTCTGTCAGAAAAATCATGTCAAGTAATAACTCATATAATGTTACTTATGTAAACCTGCAAACACTGTGCAAAATGCATTTACTTATCAAGCAAGAGCTATCTGATGGCTTTGTTGTGTCTTCTGCATCAAGTGCTGTGAAATATGTGCTAAAACTTCATAAAACTATCTAGGATAAGATTTAAATTTATCTCATTTTTATTTTTGTTTAACTCAGCATGTATTTATTAAGCTCATTCCATGAGTATATCATGGCTCTTCTACATATGGCTACAAATTTATTTACAAATAGTTTCTACCTTGAAATATCTGACAGTGATAGACAGAAATAATGTTAATAAACCATTCACATGTTCTGAATATTATAGAAATTATGTGATAAATCTCCAAAAAGTGTAGGACAAAGAGGAGGAAATTAATTCTATTTGACATAAACAGAAATACCTGTATTCCCCAGAATCTCTGGTTCATGTGATTTTTTTTAAATGCATATGGTGTTTTTATTAATGGAAATTCATGTACCATGTGTGTGCCTAGTGTCCATAGCGGACAGAAGATGTTGGATCTCCTGGCACTGGCATTACGAATAGTTGTAAGCCATCCTGTGGGTTCTGGGAATCACACCTGGGTCAACTGGACAAGAATTCAAAACAGTAAAAGTAACCACCTGGCAAATTATACATAACTAAATTTGTTTTTAGACCTGCTTTAAGTCTAAGTCAATGCAGCTTATATAAATGGCAATGAAGACACAGCGACTTAGTTTCTGTCCTCGACTAGTTACTTTAAACACATCCTCCTGCTGTTTCAGACCTATCATTTATTAACTGTGAGCGCTCCATGAGATATCACAAAAGATCTTTCAGCTTAGAGTGGGTAATGCCATCAAAACTCACATCTCCTTCTGTCAATTAAAAAGATAACTGAAGTCAAGCAAGAGTAGAAGCCTGTATGGAATGGGCTAGCTAATTTGGAAGGTATTAATGAGCTCATTTAAACTTGGAAGCTATTTGATCTCATCTAACACAAAACAGTCTAGTTTTTAATTTAAATGTTTAATTTAGACAAAGGCATTCAAATTAATGATGTGTTCATTACGGAAACTCTATTTTCATAACAGAAAGTAAAGAGATAGCTAAAACAATCTCCATATTAATTAAATCTGTGCATCTGAGCTCCGGCTGCACATTAGAACCCCATTAGGAGACTTAAAAGTACAAACAACCTTGGGGGGCTGAAGACAGGAGGATTGCTGAGATTTGGAGGCCAGCCGATGTTATAGAGTAAGTTCTAAGTCCGTCTACGGCTACAGTGTGAAATCTCTTCCTCAAATAAACAAAAAACATAGACACAGGAGCTTTACAATATTCTAACTGATTCTGTGCTTCTAGCATGTAAGTGATTGATGTTCAAGCCACTACAGAACAATAACAGAAATTGTGGATGATCACGATATTGACAGCAATTGAATGAAAGCACTGTAAACATGTCTTATTTATTAATTTATTATTTAATATCTATGTGTATGTCTATACACTGTGTGTGTGTCTGCTTCTCAGGGTGGTCAAAAGTGGCCATTGGATCCCAAGGAACTGGAGTTATAAGTGGCTGCAAAATGCTATCTGAGTGCTGGGACTTGAACCAAGGTTCCCTGAAAAAATAACCAGTGCTCTTAAACCCTGAGCCGTCTTTGCAGACCAGAACAATCCTAATTGCTTTGCTTCATTTCTGTAAGTTGTTATTTAGTTTTCTTTTGAAATGGAATATGTTTTTTCTCGTCAGCACAGAGTCACCGAACAGGGGTTTTATAAAGACACATCAGTGAAGGCAGACCATGAGTTTTGACAATATCCTTTTCTCGTGCTTTCCAACACTCCCCTAATGGGAAGTACGGAGGAGAGAAAAGTCTTCATTTTAGTGGGATTTTTACAAGAAAGGCTGTGTGAACAAAGAAAACAGACAAGCAGATTTAGTTTACTTTTCATGTCCACAACTTTTTATCCCTGGACACTGCACAAATTAAGTAGATAGAGCAAACTATTCATTTGACCTCATTTTAAAATAAGCTCATTTGTTTGCAAAGTTTTTCTTTGTTTTGTTGTCTTTTTTTGTAAATTTGATTGCTTTTGTTCAGTGATTTACTTCCCCCTCCACTTTGCTTATTTTACATAAAAAGTCCTGTTCCCCCATAACCCTTTAATATCAGAACATGTTTGTAGGCAATATTTTAGTAGTTACACCTCAGGACTTACTAGGCCAAATAAGTCTGTTGTGGTTTTAAACCTTTATTCATTTTTTTGTTTTGTTCTTTAAGAAAGTTATATCGTTGAGCATTAGCAAAAGGAAATAGAGGAAATGTTTGAGTTCAATACTCCCCCCAAAATTGAAAATATTAAATCTGGATATCATCTAGTTGTAGACTCTACATATAAATATTAATTTACATCTTTCTACTTAGTGGATATAATGCAACTTTTGATAATTTTAATAATCCTTCAGTCTATCTGCATCAAGTAAAGCTATATTGCAAATCAAAATGCTGTAACAGAGAATTCCACATCCAAGCCAGACAGAACTTAAAGCAATAGCTAGAGAAGTAAAAAGCTAGATGGGAGTTTTGCAGTTCATAAATTAAGGTAGAATGACAGAAAATATACAGCAATGCTATCTTTCAGCACAGCCCTGTGATCTGAAGTACTCACTAGGTTTAGGAAACACTTGGCACTATTAGCACCAGGAATTAACAGCTGTAATTTATTGTGGCCCTCAACAGTTTCCATTCTGGAAGTTTCCATTCTGGAAGTTTCCATTCTGGAAGTTTCCATTCTGGAAGTTTCCATTCTGGAAGTGCGTGATCAGCAGAGATAGAGGGCGTTTGTATTTCAAAATTGCAAGTGTGCGGCAACCTACGATCTTTTTATCCCATTTGAACTGGTAATCAGAAAATAGTTGCAATAGAAAACTTTAGAAGGTAGGCAGAAAAACATCCTTCACACTTGTGTTAATTTGAAGGAAAAACGATTTAACGTATATTCCTTTCTTTATCTTTTGCCTTCATTCCAGAATGAAGAAAAATAATAGGAGAAAAGAAAATTTAATCTCAAAATAATAATCCCTTAATTCTATGTCTAACATTTTTAAGGTAGGAAGAAGGCTAATTTCTTCTTCATTCTAGAGCGAAAAGTTAGGGAGAGCTGGATCCTTACAAAAGGGCAGTCTTCTCCCTGAAAATAACAGAAGTTAGCCAGACAGACCTTCTAGTCATTAACAAATACCATCTTTCTACTTACAGTGTTATCAAAAACTCACTTTTAGCAAATTATGAAGTATCTTTTGACTTTAAAAAGGAAATCTGTTTATATTAAATACACAATTAATTCTTTCAATAGCTATTCACATATTCTAAATGCTCAACAGACTGCAACTCTTTTCGTTAGCTATTTGAGAGCCAGCAACTTTTAAAATTTAAACAACTTAAGATTTTTTTTTATGTGATCATTGTCTAACAGGCAATCGTTCAATAAAGGCCACCATTGGTACTTAGTGAATTATCTCAGCACATTCCCTTGAAGATCCTGATTAATGGGTCTGTATTATGGCCGGAGATTTATATTTTAAAGTATCCTTATATATTTTACTGTTAACATTAATTTTATTATTCAGAAACAAGTACAAGATAATCTGGTTATCTCATTCATGCCTAAATAACTCTGAGCTACTGTTTATATCAGATACTATCAGAGGTGCTAACAATACAGTGGTGAGCCAAGCAGTCTTTGCTTATAGCAGCTTAGAAATCTAACCAAGCTGTTATATATTAAGACCAATAAGCACAAGATATCTGCTTAATAGCTATTTTGAAGTGTTCTGAAAAAAGAAATAAAATCAAGAAGCATCAACATCTGTTAGTAAGGTTCCTTTTCTGTGCTGAGATATTAGCAGAGATGCTCACAGAGACTGGCATGAAGATGTGGCTGCTGAAATATCATTTCTTGCAACTCTATCTATGTAGTGCATCTTACCTCCCAGGAGGAGAAGAAGGACGCTGGGCTGAGTAAGTTAGGATTTTCAGGGTGACGACCTCCCAGGTACTCATCTGTGCAAATGTCACAGTTTTCTGCATCTCTCCAGTCCCAATATGGAATGGTGAAATTCTCATCCCCAGTTAGTTCCTGCATTTCTTGTTCCCATAATAGCAAGAACAGTCTGTGCCAAGGCAAAAATCCTGGTGCTTCGTGAGCAAAATCAATGTCCCTCCAGATTTCAGAGCCCCCAAGCAGTGTGTCCCTTGACACATAGTAATGCATCCATACAAAGAGGTCATAGATGTTGATGTCCTTAAACATGGGTGTCGACCCATTGTTCATTTGGCCATAGGTGCCTGTGGGGATGACATAGACTGAGCTGATAGTATGTTTTGCCAAAGTGAGGTAAGAAAAGAACTTATTCTTTTCTGAGGCACTCAAATCAAAAATGTTTCGTCTAATTAAGAGTCGCTTCTCTGTACAATTTGGGCCCCCAAATCCAAACTTACAGTTTCCGCAATTGAAACCCATGAAGTTTCCAGAGCACTGGCAGGTCCTATTATAAAACACAGAGGGCCAGGACTCACGGTCATCCACCCCTTTGAAGGGGAACTGAGGTCCAGATGGTGCATTGGACAAAAGGATGTCCTGGCAGGAACCTCTCCCTGAAAGGTGGCCGCAGGGACTCCCATCACCCATCCATGGTGGGCAGCATTCTTTTGCCATCAAGTTCTTAGAGGAGGCACAGGCTCGAGGAAAATGGCCAGCAGAGGTCTGAAAACTCCACAGAAGGCAATACAAAACAGCCAAGAACATTTTTCCCTTTAGACCGTACAAGATCTGCTCAAACAAGTTAATGAGTGTCACAGACTTCTTTTCCAGCAACCCCTACAGTGACTATCACATGTCTTGGCTAAGACCTATATAACCACTCCCCCTTCCTACATCAAATGCTTTCAGCCCTTTTTACACTAAGCTTTTATCTTCTGCAAAGCACATGACTAACTTTTTCTTGGAGTTTATACATAGCCCACAGTGAAGTACCTAAGTTATAGATATGCTATTCTAATTGATATGAAATTAATAATAATTTGCATTCACAAATGAGAAGTATTATCAATAATAGATCGTCTCCTATGAATAAAAGTCAAGAAACATCTGGATTCTGAATAAAAGCCTGTTGTATTCAGGGACCATAAATGGACAACATTCATAGAATTTATTTTTCAAAAAGATTTTCTTTAGATCTCAGAATAATGCTTTTATCTGACTACTGCTGGCCATATTTATTTTATAAAAGTAGTCAGCCTTAAATATTTGTTTCACACTTTTCCTTGATTATCTTGATGTATTGATTATTTTGATGATTATTCCAAAGATATTTTACTCTGTTATTTTGGTTTACCGCTTCAATGAATAAAGTTTTCTTTTTCTTTTTTTTTTTTTCTTTTTCTTTTTTTTTTTTTTATTAACTTGAGTATTTCTTATTTACATTTCGAGTGTTATTCCCTTTCCCGGTTTCCGGGCAAACATCCCCTTCTCTCCCCCTTCCTGGGTGTTCTCCCCACCTCCCCCATTGCTGCCCTCCCCCTGACAGTCTAGTTCACTGGGGTTCATTCTAGCAGGACCCAGGGCTTCCCCTTCCACTGGTGCTCTTACTAGGATATTCATTGCTACCTATGAGGTCAGAGTCCAGGGTCAGTCCATGTATAGTCTTTAGGTAGTGGCTTAGTCCCTGGAAGCTCTGGTGGCTTGGCATTGTTGTACATATAGGGTCTCGAGCCCCTTCAAGCTCTTCCAGTTCTTTGATTCCTTCAACGGGGGTCCTATTCTCAGTTCAGAGGTTTGCTGCTGACATTCGCCTCTGTATTTGCTGTATTCTGGCTGTGTCTCTCAGGAGCGATCTACACTTCTGCACTTCTTTGCTTCATCCATCTTGTCTAATTGGGTGGCTGTATATATATGGGCCACATGTGGGGCAGGCTCTGAATGGATGTTCCTTCAGTCTCTGTTTTAATCTTTGCCTCTCTCTTCCCTGCCAAGGGTATTCTTGTTCCCCTTTTAAAGAAGGAGTGAAGCATTCACATTTTGATCATCCGTCTTGAGTTTCATTTGTTCTAGGCATCTAGGGTAATTCAGGCATTTGGGCTAATAGCCACTTATCAATGAGTGCATACCATATATGTCTTTCTGTGATTGGGTTAGCTCACTCAGGATGATATTTTCCAGTTCCAACCATTTGCCTACAAATTTCATAAACTCGTTGTTTTTGATAGCTGAGTAATATTCCATTGTGAATAAAGTTTTCTAGTGCAGAAAACACACAATCTCCCTCCTCCTCCCTTCTCTCTCTCCTTCATTCTCACTCTATCTCTTTTATTGTTTTGCCATAAAATCAGGAAGTTAGTAATGGACTTTCTGGGTGGTTTGCGTAGCACTGCTCTAGAAGCTGAAGAATAATGAGGATGGTCAAGAAACACATGCCACTTGAAGCTCCCTTTTCTAGGCTGTTTCATACTAAAAGCTGAGTAGTTCTCTGAGTTTATAGTGTAAGGGAAAGGAAGTGAAGGTTTGAAGAAACCATTGTCTGAACACTGTGGCTGAGGGTATCTAGAAAAACCATCGTTTTCCTGATGATGCTGGAACGTCAGCCCGGCTCTGCTTCTTTTCTTTCCTAGGGTTTGGTTCAGTATTTCAAGTGTTGATTGCTACATAGGATTCTCTTGAGATTCAGGGCAGCCTTTGCAGGTAGAGAGAGCAGTGTGTGGGTGCAGGAAAGAGAAGTTTCCATGGAGATTTTGTCTCTCGCTGGGGTAAGGAAGCTCTCACATGATTTCATTCAGGAGGCTTAGTCCTTTTATGCTTTTCTTCCCTTAGAGCCAAAAAAGAGATTAACACAGGACCTCTCTCCCCTGGGGAGTTTTTGTTATATATTACTTGTAGCTACTGTGGCCTTTTGAAACTCTTTCCCATTTAGTTGCAGGTGGATTTCAGGTTCTCCTGTTAAACTTAATTAACAACTTTTTCACTTGTTCCCCTATCAGGCACGTTAGCAAAACTGCTTAGAAAATCCTCACCATGCTTTCTAAGAACATTACATTTGGTTTCCTAGGTTCATATTCAAAATCTGTAGAGCCTCCTTAAAGGAATGACTAAAATGTGGTTTTCTGTCTTCATTTTCTTCATAGGACTGATTCTCTTAAGTTCTCTTTATTCCTCTGATACACAGTCTATTGTTGATAAGTTAATCCTATCACCAGTCCTGTTCTCTGTAAATATTCATTTACACGGGTATTTACTGTGTCTCTAGATGCACATTTGGTGGGTGTGAGCAAGCTACAGAGTTTGAAAACACCCTATCAATCCAGTTGACTATTGTCTACCCTAAGATAGACTTAATGCAAGCTATATTAGCTATCGCTGAGAACCCATTAAGTATACTGCAGGTATTTATTGATCATCTCTTGGGCATTTTCTGAGGTTAAAATTGGGATGTTATGACAAATATAATAGGACAGTTTCCACGACTGTCAAAAAATGACTTTTGATCGCAATTTAATCTTAATAGTTATAGCTAAGTATGTTTAAATAACTTTTCCTGAATTAAATAAAAATTCGAAGTTCCTATAAAAGAGTTTCTATGGGGAAAACGAAGTGTATAAATTTTGAAGAAAGGTGAGGAGACTTTTCTGGGAGAAACCATATTTCAAGAGACATCTGAAGGAGTCATAAAGTAAAAGTAGAATAGCAGTTGTGTAAACTTTAATAGATTGAGTTCCTGAATTAAAACTTCAAGTGGAAGTGGCATAGCACTCCCAAGAATTCTGAAGACTGCTAAGGTTCCTGTAGCCACAAAGCAATAGAAATGAGATGTAAAGTATGCATATGGACATGCAAATGGTTGAAGCAGTTTGAATGTATCTCATGGGAATTTAAAACATGTTCATATATAAACTGCTAAAATGTGATATAAGCATGGGGTTACAGTGAGAAGAAAAATAGCTCTTAAAAGAGTGTTGAAGTAACAAGGGAATGTTGATGTTGATTGGCCCAGAGTGATGATTTCAGAGATGAAAAATGATCAGGATTGTCTTGAACCAGCTATGCTGTCAACCTGGGCAGAAATTCCTGAACCTTCTGCCTCTGTCTCCCTAGTGCTATATTATTCATGCGTCCCAGTTTCTCTGAATCTTATTAAGAAAGTCTTTATTTTTTCTACTTGTGATAGTTTTTTCATCAACTTGATAGAATCTAGAAGCACTCGGGATATGGTCCTCTGGGCATGGTGTGGGCATTCACTAGATTATGGTTCATGTGGGGGAGTCTCATCTCAATTGTGATGGGATCATTCCCTAGATATGAGATTCTGGATTTCATAACATGGAGAAAGCAAACTGAACATGAGCATGAATTCCTTCCTCTGTACATTCTGATTGTAGATGTAGGGTAGATGCTTCAGTCCTATCCTGTCCTGATTTTCGATCATGATAGGGAGCTGTTAGCCAGTACAAACTTTTCTTCTTTAAGATGCTTTTGTCACAGTTTGTTTTTAATCCCAACAGAAAACAAAACTAGGATAGTACTCATTCCAAGATACTTGAGTACAGTAGCTTTTGGTTTTCCTTTTGTCTTTTTAACATTGATCAGTAATGTGAAGTGATTTCAGACTATTCTGTCATATAATTTTCTACCAAAACTTTGTAAGGTTTTAATATTTTCAAGAAATGCTTCTTATATACATTATTTTGCTAAAGATTGCAAGAATGACTCACTTTCTAATATTGCCATTGTCTTACATTTACTAATAATGATTCCACATGCTATTTTTCTTTTGCATCAAGGTGAATTATTATTGGGTGTGATAATTTTTTTCTTGCAATTAGTAATTAGTTTGGGCATGTGTGTATTTGTGTCTGTGTGTGTGTGTGTGTCTGTGTGTATATACAAGGGCCAATGTGTTCTAGATGCTTCAGTGGAAATTAGAAAACAACTTGTAGTTTTTTTCTTCAGTTCTTTTCTTCAGCATGTGTATTTGTTGATTAAACTCCCTGTCTTCAGGCTTGGGAGTAAGTGCCTTTTTCTGTTGAGCCATCTGGCAATTTCAGATACAAATGTTAACTACCACTATAGTTTTGCTTACTTCTATGCTTAGATACAGTGATTAAATCTCTGTAGTTAGAGTTTAGACACACTAATTTATTCCATAAATATGCAGCTCCTACAGTTCTTAAAACCTTATAGATTTAAAGTGGTAAAAAAATTTAACAAATCATTGATTCTAAATTTGATGCGATGAGGTCAGAAATCCTAAATTTTTAGTTAAAGTTTAGAGTTAGTGATTTGGGTGGATAGATAAAAATGGGGAAGAGAGTAAGAATGTAATTTGGATTTGTTTAAACCATTCTCTTTATCACAACTTTAGTATACTCATCCCTGACATGAAGTGCTTTATCACTTCAAATGATCTAATACATGCCAGGGACTCAAAATAAGTTCTGACATAAATTTAAGTATATCATGAACAGCTAGTGTTTTTATTAATGACTCCCAATGGGGTACTTGTAATGGTCATCATTATTGAGTTCTCATTACTGGGAAACCTTTTGCAGTGCAAAAACCTAGATAATAAGTATTCTATTAGAAATACTTTGATACTGTACCTGGAACCTTTTCTACCAAACAGTCTCTCTTGCTCTGTGTCCAACTAAAACCTTCCTCTCTTACAGAGATCTTGCAAGTGAACTGACATGTCAGAGATTATCTCATTCTCCTTCTCCTTAAAATGAGTTCTTCCTTTTCACTTTTGTGATTTCTACAGACACAATACTATTCAATGCCATTGCTGCAGAAGGACTGTGCTGATCTACAGGCTGTGGGATGTTTCTCTGTGCTCTTGGTTTCCTTAGTTTGCCTGTACAAATGTACTCAATAAATGATTTTATAAAAATCATGACACAGCTTATACTCCTTATAAAAACTGAGTCTTCTGAGTGTAAAAACATGTGGATTCACATTAGATAGTTGATAGTCAGGGTTTACCTATTTAAGTGCTTACTAGATGCATGGCAACTAGTTGAGTATATATACAAATTTCTTGTTTTCATTATTTTAAAGATTTAAAAACCTTTCAAACATGCCATAGAAGAAAATAAATGAAATGGATCACAATTTTTTCCTATATTTATTTAACAAACTTTGATACTTTAGACTAACAATTATCTTTCTAAAATGTAATATTTTATTAATTATTTGATAATTTTAAGCAACATATTTGGATGATATTGACTACCTTTCCTGAACTACCTCCTTCAATGTCAACCCCAACCACTATATTCCTAAATTCCTGCCCTACATTTTTTGTTTTAAAGATTTGTTTTATTTATATGAGTATACTGTAGCTGTCTTTAGACACACCAGAAGAGGGCATCAGATCCCACTACTGATGGTTGTGAGCCACCATTTGGTTGCTGGGAATTGAACTCAGCACCACTGGAAGAGTAGTCAGTGCTCTTAACAGCTGAGACATTTCTTCAGAACCCCCCCTTAACTTTAAATCTATTAAGTCCAGTTTTGTTTCCCCAATACTCTTGAGTATGAGGCCATACCCTTCAGCATAGAGAACCTACCATGGCTCAAATCTGTAAACAAAACTGACTATCTTCTTCCTAACATCATGGATGGCCTTTTGTGGTTATTTTATGGAGGAAAAAACACGAGTCTGATCAGAACTTTTAGTTCAGACAGACAGAACGCAGAAAACAATCTGCATAAAAGTCTCAAAATGAGAGAGGACAGGGAGGGGAAAAGGGGACCATGATCAGATATGGTGGGGGGCAGGAGTGAAGTCCTGAGGGCCAGCAGAAAGAATGGAAACAGGCAACCTCGAGAGGTAGGAGGTAGGGAGACCCTCTAGAATGTACCAGAGTCCTGGAAGTTGAGAGATGAACAGGACTCAAAGGGAGGGACCTTACATAAAATGCCCAACAGTGAGAAGAGGTAACTTATAGAGTCCACCTCCAGTAGAAAGACAGGACATCAAGTGGAAAGATGGGGTTGTCATCCCACAATCAAAAACTCTGACCTAGAATTGTTCTTGTCTAATAGAACTGCAGGGACAAAAATGGAGAAGATACTGTGGTAAGGGAGGTCCAGTGACACACCCAAATTGGGAGTCATCTCAAGGGGAGGCTCCAAGAACTGAAACTATTCCTAATGTTATGGTGTGCTTACAGGCAGGAGCATAGTATCCTGCCCTCTGATAGGCCTAACAAGCAGCTGAAAGACTCAGATGCAGATACTTACTCCCAAGCAACAGTCTGAATACTCTGTGGTTGAATTAGGAAAAGGCTGAAAGAAGTTGAGACCACATAGGAAGACCAGTAGTCTCAATTAGCCTGGAGCTCTACCATCTCTGAGCCACCGAGCCACCAACCAGGCAGCATACACTAGCTGATATGAGCCCCCACCCCGACACATATATAACAGAGGACTGCCTGGTCTGGTTTAGTGAAAGAAGCACCTAACCCTCAAGAGACATGAGGCCCCAGGGAGTAGGGAGATCTGCTGGGGTGGGGTGAGGTGGGGTGGGGTAGGGTGGGTCATTCACTTGGAGAAGGAACAGGGTGAGGAGGAATGGGTTGAGGAACAGTTAGAGGATGGACTGAGAGGAGGATAATGACTGGACTGTAAAAAAGATTAAATAATAATAATAATAATAATAATAATAATAATAATAATAATAATAATAATAATGGAATGCAAGTAGCATATATATTAGGGTATAAACCTAAGTATTTCGAAAGAAGCTTTGTGCTGTATGAATTTAGCTGACCAATGGTCAATGGTAATGGGTTTTCGCTAAGGCCTAGGTCCTCTTCGTTTAGG
Source organism: Rattus rattus (assembly GCF_011064425.1). NCBI lineage: Eukaryota > Metazoa > Chordata > Mammalia > Rodentia > Muridae > Rattus > Rattus rattus. The sequence goes on along the minus strand of NC_046155.1, from coordinate 113,776,775 downwards.
AATTTTTAACTGGGTTCACAGTAAAATCCACACATTGTATCATGAGGATGTGGCCTCAAACCAAGCAAAGCATGCATGGTTGCCTCTATAACAGTTGTGCCACTGTTGTGTCAGGGCACATATTTTGCCTGTCAGGTTGTCATTGTTCAAAAGATTATCAGCTGTGTATGTCCACGAATGTTTTTGGTCTCATAGCACCCTGTATTGTATTTTCCAGCTTATAAAAGCTGTTCAGCAGAGAGAAATAGTTAAATATGCATAAACTGTGTAGATACTATGAAAAGTTAGATAATTTTCAGTATTGTCATTATTGGTTGGAAATATAACAATTCCTTTTACTTGAGCTCAAAACATGATGCCCTGCAGTACATTGCTCTAGTTTGCATATTATTATTATTATTATTATTATTATTATTATTATTATTATTATTTGAATGGAAGATGTGGGGGAAGACTTCTTTGACATTTTCCATTTTCCTAAATTCTTTTCTGCATTTAAGAATGGGTCATGGAAACCTTTTTAATCTTTTTATATAATACTTTAATCGAAATGTTCATCAAAATTTAATTGTCAACAAGAGACTCACAACAATGATAAAAGCAAGATAATTGAGTTTTGGTCATTGTATTAGAAAATGAATTCATGATTTTATAAAGTAAGAGAGGCTTGGGTTTTCTTCTATTTGGAACTTATTACATTATCCTGGAATATAGTTATAGGAGTCTAAGACATGCTGGCAGTGGGCTTATACAGTCAAATTAAAAACAATGTTCTCTTTGCCTATCTGATTGAGGTCTTTTCCACTGTTATGTTCAACCTGTTTTTGGACTCAATAAATTCTAGGCAAATAAACAAACAAACAAAAGAGGACAGACATTGAAAAATGGACCTACAATAAAGTCAAATAAAAATCTGGCTGTTCCAGTTTGGAGTAGCTATCCTGGTAGCTCATAAGTTACTTAAACTTATCATTATTCATTATTATTATTATTATTATTATTATTATTATTATTATTATGGTGCTGTTCTGTTGTGTGTGACTTTCAGCAAATAACTACTAATGTGTAAGTTTTCACATCTGTAAAATGTAAGTGATTATATTTGCTTTGTCTACTTCTACAGATTGTTAAAATATGACATTATACAAGTTTGCAATCCCACCAGCAATGGAGGAGTGTTCCAAACTTCTCTACCTACTTCCCAGCATGTACTTTGTTTGAGTTTTGATCCTACCCATTGTAAGGTAGAATCTCAGATTCATTTTGATTTGCATTTCCCTGATGATTAGGATGTTTACTATTTCTTTAAGTACTTCTCAGCCTCTTGAGATTTCTTTGTTGATAAATCTCTGTTAGTTCTTTTTTTTTTTGATTTGTATCAAATGTTGACCATTTCTTTTTTTTTTAGATTGCCCTTAATTGTATTTTATTTTATTTTATTATCTTGAGTATTTCTTATATACATTTCGAGTGTTATTCCCTTTCCCGGTTTCCGGGCAACTCTGTTAGTTCTTTAAACCATTTTTTAATGGCATTATTTGGTTTTCTGGAATCTAACTTCTTTAGTTCTTTGTACATTTTGGATATTAGCCCTCTAGCGAATGAAGAGTTAATGAAAATCTTGTTGCAGTTTATAGGTTGCCATTTTGTCCTATTCACAGTGTCCTTTGCCTCACAGAAGCTTTTCAGTTTCATGAAGTCCCATTTGTCAGTTATGTGATCTTATAGCTTGAGCCATTGCGTTCTGTTCAGGAAATGTTCCCCTCTGCCAATGAGTTCGAGGCTCTTTTCTACTTTCTCTTCTATTAGATTCTCTGTCTGGTTTTATTTGGCGGTCCTTGATCTACTTAGACTTGAGCTTTTTATAAGGAGATAAATATTGATCAATTTACATTCTTTTACATGCAGACTGCCAGTGATACTAACACCATTTGTTGACAATCCTTCCTTTTTTCCAAATGTATAGTTTTGGTTTCTTTGTAAAAGATCAAGTGTTTATAGGTGTGTGGGTTTATTTCTGCCTCTTTAATTCTATTTCAATGATCTATTTGTCTGTTTCTATATATACCATGCAGTTTTATCACTATTGCTCTGTAGTACAGCTTGAGTTCAGGGGTAGTAATTCCCCCAGAAGTTCTTTTATCATTCAGAATTATTGTCGCTATGCTGAATCTTTCATTCTTCCATATGAAGTTGAGAATCGCTCTTTCCATGTCTGTGAAAAAAATCAATCTGGTCATTCATCAGAAAATTGGAAATAGTTCTGCCTGAAGACCCAGCTATACCACTTCTGGAAATATACCCAAAACATGTGCCCTTTATGTTCATAGCAGCCTCATTTGTAATGTATAGAATTTAGAAACAACCCAGATGTCCCTCAACTGAAAAATAAATACAGATAATATGGTTCGTTTACACAATGAAATACTATTCAGCTTAAAAAAAAAAAAAAGAGGACATCATGAATTTTGCAGGCAAATGAAGGGAACTAGAAAACAGGATCCTCAGTGAGGTGACCCAGGTCCAAACAAATATACATGGTATGTACTCCCTGACAAGTGGATATTAACCAAAATATTCAGAATACCCATGATACAACTCACAGACCATAGGAAGCTTAACAATAAGGAAGGCCCAAGTGTGGATACTTCAAGCCTATTTAGAAGGGGGGACAAAATAATTATGGGAGGCAAATGGAGAAACCTGGGTGAGAGAAAAGAGGAGGGGAGGGAAAAAGGAGGGGTAGAATCAGGTCTGTGGGAAGACAGGAGAGGGCCAGGAGAATGAATTGAAATATATAGCAGTAGGAGTTTGGGGGCTGGGGAAACTTTAGAAAGTTCCAGAAACATGGAATGTGAGGGAGTCCCAAGATTCAGTGGACATGGCATTACCTGAAATGCTGAAGAGTGGAGAAATGGAACCTGGAGAGACCACCTCCATGAGATAGACACGGCCCCCAGATGAGGCAGGGTAGACACCTACCCATCTTCAAATTTTAACCTAGGTTGTTCCTGTCCAGAAGAAATGCAGGGACAAAAATGGAGCAGAGACTGAAATAAAGGCCAAACAGTAACTGGCCCTACTTGGGATCCATCTCATGTGCACACACAAAATCCTGACACTACTACTGATGCCATATTGTGCTTGCACACAGGAGCCTGGCATAGCTGTCCTCTGAGAGGCTGACTGAGACAAATGCAGATATTTACAGCCAACCATTGGATCGAGGTCAGGGACCCATGTGGAAGAGTGACTGAATGAGCTGAATGTTCCTATTGCAACACCATAAGAAGAACAACAGTGTCAACTAACTCAGACCCCTCAGAGCTACCAGAGACTAAGTCAAAAACCAAGGAACATAAATGGCTGGTCCATGGCCCTGGGCACATGTGTAGCAGAGGACTGCCTTGTTTGGCTTCAGTGGGAGAGGATGCATTTAATCCTGTGGATACTTGATGCCCCAGGAAAGAGGGATGCTGGTGGAGGTGAGGTGCGGGTGGGTGTACAGGTGAGGGAATACCCTTTCAGGGACCCGAGGGCATGGGTGGGATGAAGTGAAGAACTCCAGGGAGAAAAGACCAAGAAGGGAAGTAACTTTTGGAATAAAAATAAATAAAACAATTCAATAAAAAATAACATTATATTTTTATAGCTTAAGAAAAATACCTTCATAAGCTTATTCTTTAAAATTTGCATTTAAAAATTTTTATTAAATTCCACTTTCAATTTATTTTGGATGAATATGTGTGTGAATGCATGCATGTGTGTAGAGGTCAATTGACAACTTGTAGAGGTCAGTTTTTTATCCCATAAGTATTTCAGGGACTGAATACAAGCCATCAAACATGACAGCAAACACTTTTAGCTGTGGAGTTATTTTCCAAGTTTGATTATCTCCCATGACAGAACAGGTTTTCATCAGAATCTGTGATTTTTGGTTGGCCATTGGAAATTCACCATCTTTCACTGAATTGCTCATGTTGCTTCCTGACCTTCAGTGATATCTGAATTAGAGGAAAGATTGTAATGGTTCAACAACAGACATTATCATAAAACAATTTTAAAACAGAGCTCTTATATAAACAAGAGTGACATGAATCTCAGTGATAATAAAATAATCAATTCCTATCCAAAGATGCCCTAAACATGTTCTATGGAAATACTGTTTGAAATAAAATATTTATCAGTAATAATCGATTTAGTGTTTTCTTCTTGACTTAATTTTTTTTCTAAATACTTACTCTATACAGATTCCCAAACAAAGCATCAGTTTATGAACACATCCCCTGAGTAATAACTGCCTATCTTTCCTAGAATCTCAACTCAACATGTATACCCTAAACTGATTTTAAATGATAATTACCTTGACTTGTTCACTTGTTTACATTTTCCTGAAACATTCTATTTAATAATCTTATACTTCAATTCTTATGGAACAAATTTGCAACCATACTGCCAGCACTTTCTTAGCACCCACCCTGCATTATTGTGCTCAAGGCTTTAGCTGAATATGAAGCACCATTTACATTTAAGGAGTCAGAATAATATGCATTCTATGTTTATTCAGTGGATCAAAGAAATGCTTGTTTTGTGTTTTTATTTTCCCAGCATTGAGTGGGACAGCAGAAGATAACAGGAAAGCAAGCCACATCTCCAGCGTTGTAGAAGCTCACAATCTGGGTGGGAATATAAAAAGGTGCAATTTCAAAATTCTTTATTAGATACATATTGTTAATAATATTGCAGTCAGCCAGGAGCCCAGCAGGAAGCAGCTGACACACTGAAGCTGACTCTTTGAACAGAGTATAAGAAAGAAGCTATTTACAATATTGGGGGTGGAATTTAAGAAAAGGACAGTGGATAATGAAAAGAAGAGTCAGAGAGGAACTGCTGGAACACAGACATCACTGTCTTGACAAAGTCAGCTGGCAGGAACCATGACCTTGGAGAAGCATACAAGCAATATTCCAGTTATGTGGCAAGGAGGAAGTTGGGGATCTTTGACTTTACTCTCCTTCTGTCCCTAATTTTCTAGCTGTGAGGAAAGTCAAGCTCACGTCAGGGCATGAAGGAATCTTTTAATGTAGTTATTGATAATCAAGATCACAGGACCTAAAACAATTCAAGGAAGAATGCAATGGATTTGGCGGCCCACGAAATGATTCTTACCACAAATGCCACATAATTCACTGTTGAAAATAACCTCCTTTAAATAGTTATTCTAATCTTGAATTTTCAAACATGAAGTTCATAAAGTGTGAAGATGTATGAAATAGTAACTGATGGGTTCAAGTGAACACTCACCATGGAACAAGGAATTTATGTTTTATTACCAGGTCTATATGTTGGAATTTATACTCAAGTAAATATTGGGGCATTGTGGAGACATAACTCATTTCCTCTACAAATGGGACTAAGAGACAAGATAGTTAGAAAAGACTGCTTGAAGGGGCATAACAACTCTTCTTAACCATGAAAGAAGAGTAGTGTAAATAGATAAATTTGGAAGAAGGGAAAATGTCAAGTGTAGGAAACAGAAAATAATGTGTACAATCATTACAAAATACTGCAATGATTTCAAGAAACTGATTGAATTTGGGACAAAGAACAAGAACAATGAGAAAAAATAACACTGTGGGGAAATTATACATGGGTTAAAGTTCATACACTTTGTAGTTAATGTTTAGGTTTGATGGTTCATGCAAGCAAATGAGCACAATTGCTATAAGTGAATATTTAGAGGACAATCATTTCAGAGAGACAGTGTAATAACATATTACTACATTCGAAATCTTGCTACTGATCATTACTGCAGAGCTCTAGGCCAAAATTACCTAGTTTTATTTCTACAAAATTTCTAAATATTTTCTTCCTTACAATACTTTTGATGGGATTCAAACTCCTAAATCCACTATGAAGCATATATATATATATATATATATATATATATATATATATATATATAATAGTTACCCAAAAAATCTAAATCAAACAGAGGATTAATAAGCCTTTTAGTCCCAAAAGTATGTAATAACACAAGTGCTATAGATTAGTCTGTATATCATTTAAACACGAACTCTAGTGTATTAATGAAAAATTATTTTATTATATGTATAACAATTTTGCATAAAGATAATCATGGTACAGAGAAAAATCAAACATACACACACACACACACACACACACACACACACACACACGCTACCATCACCACCAATAACAAAATAACAAAAATTAACAACCATTGATCATTAATATTGCTCAATGAAAATGGACTCAATTATCCAATAAAAGCACACAGGATAACAGAATATATGCAAAAAAGAGGATCAATCTTTTTGCTACATATCAAAAATAGACATCAACATCAAGATGGACATTACTTCCCATTTAAGGATTGAAATAAAACTTTTCAGGAAAATGGATTTAAGGACCAAACTGTTGTAACCATTCTAATATCTAATAACTAAACAGAGTCCTCACAAAAATTAGTCAATAGAGATGGAGAAGGACATTTTATGCTCAACAAAGGAAATATTAATCAAGATAGCAGTTCAGTTCTTAACATCTATGCCCCCAAAATAGCGTTGCACATTTGGAGAAGAAACAGTATGAAAGCTCAAATCACAAATTGAACATTATACATTAATAGTGGGATACTTTAATATTCTACTCTCACCAATGGACATGTCATCTAGACAACGCTAAATTGAGAAATAATGGACCTAACAGACTTTATGAATCTGGAAATGGACCTAACACATATTTTTAGAACATTTTCTCTAAATAAAAAAGAATGTACGTTCTCAGCACCTCCTGGAACCTTCTACAAAATGACCATATAGTTGTTCACTAAAGAAGCCTCAAAAGTTATAACAAAGTTGTAATAATGCCTTGTGTTTTATCAGACCACCATAGAGTAAAAGTGGATTTCAACAACAAAAACAACAGAAAATCTCCAATTTGTGAAAGCAGAACAAGTCCCTTCTGAACGACATTAGGTTCAAGGCAGAAAAAAGAAATTAAAAGTTCCTAGATTTCAAAGTAATGCAAGATATATCCAAACTTCGGGAGCACAATTAAAGAGGTGTTAAGAGAAAAGTTCATAGCACTAAGTATCTTCATAAAGAAATGGAGACATCTCATACTAACAAAGGCACAGCTGAAAACTCTAGGACAAAAAAAAATGTAAACACACCCAAGAGGAGTAAAAAGTAGGAAATAATCAAACTAAGACCAGGAATCAATAGAATAGAAACAAAAAGAACGCACATTATCAATGAAACAAAGAGTTGGTTCTTTGAGAACAACAATAAGATAGAAAAACTTATTTAAACTACCTTAAATTCAAGCAGAGACTATCCAAATCAATAAAATCAGAAACAAAAGGGGAACTTAACAGCAGATACCGAGGAAATACATTTGCTCATATGTCAAAACATGTACTCCACAAAATTGGAAAATCTAAAAGTAATGGACAATTTTCTTGATAAATACTTACCAATGTTAAATGAAAATCAGATTAATAATTTAAATAGACCTGGAATAACTAAGGAAATAGAAGCAGCTATTAAGACTCCCAATCCAAAAAACAAAAACAAAAACAAAAAAACCAACAATAACAACAACACCCCCAAAACAAAACAAAACAAAACAAAAAAACTAAACCAGAGAGTTTTAGGACAGAACTTTTGCAGAATTTGCAAAGAACACCTATTACCAAAATCTCAAAGCATTCTAAAAAAAAAAACAAAAAACAAAAACAAAAAACAAACAAACAAACAAACAAAAAAACAGAAACAGAAGGAATTTTGCTAATGCATTTTATGAGGCCAAAATCATCCTGATCCCAAAAACACACTAAGATTCAATAAATAAAGAAAAATTTAGATCAATTTCTCTGATGAACATTGATGCAAGAATACTAATAAAATACTTGCAAACTGAATCAAGCAACACATCTGAAATACCATCCACCATGATGAATTAGGTTTTGTCCCAGGGAAGCAGGGATTATTCAAAATATGAAAGTCTTTCATATAAACAATCTTCTATATAAACAAACTGAAAAAAAAACCTGCATACTCATCTCATTAGATGTAAAATACCTGTAAGAAATGCAACACTCTTTCATAATAAAGTCATGGAGAGTTCAGGTAAACAAGAGACATACCTAATTATAATAAAGGTAAGAGAAACTGGAAGCAATTCCACTAAAATCAGAAACAAGATAAATCTGCCCACTCTGTGAAAGTTTTAAAGCAGTAAAAAACCTAAAGGAGATCAAGAGGATAGAATTTGGAAAGGAAAAAGTCAAAGAATCTGTATAGCAGTTGATATGTTAGCACACATTAAGCAACCCCAATTATTCTTTTTTTTTTTTTTTTAATCTCATGGCAATGCAATTGGCTAGAGGATTTTTTTTATTGGATATTTCTTTATTTCATTTCAAGTGTTATTTCCTTTCACAGTTTCCTGTCCTTAAGCCCCCTAATCCCTCCTCCCCTTCTTCTATAAGGGTGTTCCCCTCCCCATCCACTCCCCTTACTGCACCCTCCCAACATTCCCTTGCCCTGGGGGTCCAACCTTGGCAGGACCAAGGGCTTCTCATTCCATTAGTGCCCAACAAGGCCATCCTCTGCTACATATCCAGTTGGAGCCATGGGTCTGTCCATATTTAGTATTTGGGGAGTGGTTTAGTCCCTGGAAGCTCTGGTTGGTTGGCATTGTTGTTCTTATGGGGTTGCAAGCTCCTTCAGCTCTTTCAATTCTTTCTCTAAAACTTCTTACGGGGGTCCCATTCTCAGTTCAGTGGATTGCTGCTAGCATTCGCCTCTGTATTTGACATGCTCTGGCTGTGCCTCTCAGGAGAGATCTATATTAGGTTCCTGTCAGCATACACTTCTAAGCTTCATCAATCTTATTTACATTTGCTGGCTGTGTATATATGGGCCACATGTGGGGCAAGCTCTGAATGGCCTTTCCTTCAGTATCTGCTATAAACTTTGCCTCCATATCCCCTCCTATGCATACCCTCTTCCCCTTTAAGAAGGAGTGAAGCATCCACAGTTTGGTCATCCTTCTTGAGCTTCACGTGGTCTTTGGATTGTATCTTGAGTAATTCCAGCTTTTGAGCTAATATCCACTTATTACTGAGTGCATACCATGTGTGTTTTTCTGTGATTGGGTTACCTCAGACAGGATGATTCCTTCCAGCTCCATCCATTTACCTATGAATTTCATGAAGTCATTGTTTTTGATAGCTCCATTGTGTAGATGTACCACAATTTCTGTATCCATTCCTCTGTTGAAGGGCATCAGGCTTCTTTCCAGCTTCTGGCTATTATAAATAAGGCTGCCACAAACATAGTGGAGCATGTGTCTTTGTTGTATGTTGGAGCATCTTTTGGGTATATGCTGGGTCCTCAGGTAGTGTAATGTCCAATTCTCTGAGGAACCTCCGGACTGTTTTCCAGAGTTGTAACAGTTTGCAATCCCACCAACAATGGAGGAGTGTTCCTCTTTCTCCACATCCTTGCCAGCATCTGCTGTCACCTGAGTTAGCCATTCTCACTGGTATGAGGTGGGATCTCAGGGTTGTTTTGATTTGCATTTCCCTGATGACTAAAGATGTTGAACATTTCTTTAGGTGCTTTTTGGATTTTCGATATTCCTCAGCTGAGAATGTTTTGTTTTGCTCTGTATCCCATTTTTAATCGGGTTATTTGGCTCTCTGGAGTCTAACTTCTTGAGTTCTTTGTATATTTTGGATATTAGCCCTCTATTAGATGTAGGATTGGGAAAGATCTTTTCCCAATCTCTTGGTTGCCGTTTTCTCCTTATGACAGTGTCCTTTGCCTTACAGAAGCTTTGCCATTTTATGAGGTCCCATTTATCGATTCTTGATCTTAGAGCTAAGCCATTGGTGTTTTGTTCAGGAAAATTTCCCCAGTGCCCATGTGATCAAGACTCTCCCCACTTATTTTTCTATTAGTTTGAGTGTATCTGGTTTGATGTAGAGATCTTTGATCCACTTGGACTTAAGCTTAATACAGGGTGATAAGAATGGATCGATTTGCATTCTTCTACATGCTGACCTCCAGTTGAACCAGCACCATTTGTTGAAAACGCTATTGTTTTTCCATTGGGTGCTTTTAGCTTCTTTGTCAATGATCAAGAGACCATAGGTGTGTGGATTCATTTCTGGGTTTTCAGTTCTACTCCACTGATCTATCTGCCTGTCTCTGTACCAATACTATACAGTTTTTATCACTATTCCTCTGTAATACTGCTTCAAGTCAGGGATGGCGATTTCCCCAGAAGTTCTTTTATTGTTGAGAATAGTTTTAGCTATCCTGGGTTTTTTGTTATTCAAAATGAATTTGTAGATTGCTCTTTCTGTCTATATGAAGAATTGAGTTGCAATTTTGATAGGGATTGAATTGAATCTGTAGATTGCTTTTGGCAAAATGGTCATTTTTACTATATTAATTGTGCCAATCCATGAGCATGGTAGGTTTTTCCATCTTCTGAAATCTTCAATTTTTTTCTTCTGAGACTTGAAGTTCTTGTTATAGAGATCTGCTTGGTTAGAGTCACACCCAGGTATTTTATATTATTTGGGACAATTTTGAAGGCTGTCATTTCCCTAATTTCTTTCTCAGCCTGTTTATCCTTTGTGTAGAGGAAAGCTACCGATTTGTTTGAATTAATTTATTAATTTTATATCCAGCCAAATTTTGAAGTTGTTTATCAGGCTTAGTAGTTCTCTGGTGGTACTATTGGGGACACTTAAGTATACTATCATATCATCTGCAGATAGTGATCTTTTGACCTCTTCTTTTCCAACTTGTATCCATTTGACCTCCATTTGTTGTCTGATTGCTCTTTCGAGGACTTCGAGTACTATATTCAAGAGGTAGGGAGAGAGTGGGCAGCCTTGTCTGGACCCTGATTTTAGGGGAATTGATTCAACTTTCTCTCCATTTAGTTTGATGTTGGCCACTGGTTTGCAGTATATGGCTTTTACTATGTTTAGGTATGGGCCTTCAAGTCCTGATCTTTCCAAGAAGTTTAAGATGAAAGGGTGTCGAATTTTGTCAAATGCTTTCTTAGCATCTAAATGAGATGATTGTGTGTGTGTTTTTTCTTGGAGTTTGTTTGCATAGTGGATTACATTGATGTATTTATGTATACTGAACCATCCCTGCATCCCTGGAATGAAGCCTACTTGATCATGATGGATGATCTTTCTGATGTGTTCTTGTATTCAGTTTTCGAGAATTTTATTGAGCAATCTTGCTTCGATATTCCTAATGGAAATTGGTCTGAAATTCGCTTTCTATGTTGGGTCCGTCTTTTTATGGTTTAGGTATAAGTATAATTGTGGCTTCATAGATGTAATTGGGTAGTGCTCCTTCCATTTCTTTTTTGTGGAATAGTTTGGACAGTATTGGTATGAGGTCTTCTATGAAGGTCTGATAGTATTCTGCACTAAACCCATTTGGTCCTGGGCTCTTTTTGGTTGGAAAACTTATACTAACTCCTTCTATTTCTTTAGGAGTTATGGGATTGTTTAGATGGTTTATCTGATCCTGATTTAATTTTGGTACTAGAAAATTGTCCATACTCTCCAGATTTTCAAGTTTTGTTGAATACAGGCTTTAGTAGTAGGATCTGATTATTTTTTTGAATTTCCTCAGATTCTGTTGTTTTGTCTATCTTTTTCATTCCTGATTTTGTTAATTTGGATACATACTGTGTGTTCTCTGCTTAGTCTGCATAAGGGATTATCTATCTTTTTGAATTTCTCAAAGAACCAATTCCTGATTTTGTTGATTCTTTGTATAGCCCTTTTTGTTTCTCCTTGGTTGATTTCAGCCCTGAGTTTTATTAATTCCTGCCTTCTATTCCTCTTGTGTATTTGCTTCTTTTAGTTCTAGAGCTTTTAGGTGTGCTGTCAAGCTACTAATATGTGCTCTCTCCTGTTTCTTTTTGGAGGCACTCAGAACTATGAATTTTCCCCTTATCAATGCTTTCATTGTGTCCTATAAGTTTGGGTATGTTGTGCCTTCATTTTCACTAAATTCTAAAAGGTCTTTTATTTTTTCTTTATTTCTTCCTCTACCAAGTTATCATCTAGTAAATCATTGTTCAACTTCCATGTATTTGTTGGCTTTCTGTTTTTTGTTGTTGTTGTTGTTGTTGTTATTGAAGACCAGCCTTAGTCTGTGGTGATCTGATAGGATGCATGGGATTATTTCCATCTTCTTGTATCTGTTGAGGCCTATTTTGTGACCGATTATATGGTCAGTTTTGGAGAAGGTACCATGTGGTGCTGAGAAGAAGGTTTATTCTTTTGTTTTAGGATAAATGTTCCATAGATATTTGTTAATCCCATTTGGTTCATCACTTCTGTTAGTTTTCCTATGTCTCTATTGACTCTCTGTTTCCATGATCTGGTCTTTGGTGAGTGTAGGGTGTTCAAATCTCCTACTATTATTGTGGGAGGTGCAATCTGTGCTTTCAACTTTAGTAAGGTTTCTTTTATGAATGTAGATGATCTTGCACCTAGGGCATAGATATTTAAGATTGAGAGTTCATCTTGTTGGGTTTTTCCTTTGATTCATATCAAGTGCCTATACTTACCTTTTTGGATAACTTTTGGTTGAAAGTTGATTTTTTTCAACATTAGAATGGCTACTCCGGCTTGTTTCTTTGGACCATTTGCTTGGAAAATAATTTTCTATCCTTTTACTCTGAGGTAGTATCTGTCTTTGTCTCTGAAGAGTGTTTTCTGTATGCAGCAAAATGCTGGGTTCTCTTTATGTATCTAGTCAGTTAGTCTATGTCTCTTTATTGGGAATTGAGTCCATTGATGTTAAGAGATATTAAGGAATAGGGGTGTTGCTTCCTGTTGTTTTTCTATTTAGAGGTGAGATTATGTTTGTGTGCGTCTCCTCTTTTGGTTTTATTGCAAGGAGATTACTTTCTTAATTTTTCTAGAGTATAGTTTCCCTCCTTGCATATAGTTTCCTCTTCTACATATGTGGATGGAGCCATGGGTTGCTCCATATGTACTCTTTGGTTGGTGATTTAGTCTCTGGACACTGGGATGTCTGGTTGGTTGATATTTTTCTTCCTATGGGGTTGCAAAACCACCTCTGTTACTTCAATCCTTTCTTTAAGTCCTCCACTGGAGACCCTGTTCTCAGTCTAATGGTTGGCCATGAGAATCAATACCATTCTTTAAAATACATTTAGTACCTAAAAGCATAATTTAATATACTTATTTGATTCATGTCATGTAAAGAAAGAAGAAAGGGAAGAAGGAAACTTTGTCTTTTCTGGATTGTCGCAATCCATAGAAAACTGAAAGCCATTTTATTAGTGTCTCAATCCAACCCACATTAATAGCCAGAGAGATAATAACTGAAAGTTTAATTCGTATGTAAAATGAGTATTTGGCCTTGATTTAGTAGAAAGAGAGAAGCTAGTGTGGAAACCCTCATCTGGATGTGAATGTGTCAAGGATGCCCTTCAGGGAAACGTTGGACAGAAGGAGCGAATTCATAAGTGCAGGGTGGTGACACTGGCTACAAATGACTGAAGTTTTTCCTCAATGGAAACATCCTATGTTCTCAGTCAAGAAAAACTATGATCTGAAAACAAAATTAATAAAATGGAATTTTAAGAGTATTATGACAAAACAAGAAACCCAAAGGAAAATATCAATTTTAAAATAGAACCATACAGAAAGGAAAGAGTGCTGCTTCTTAAACACAGACAGTTATGAACAGTACAATTTGAACATACTATCACAGTGTAGACTTCACATTTTAAAAGTAAAGTTAGACAAAAACATTTTGTGAGGAAGATGAAAGTGATTTCAATAAAAGAAAAACTAAACTGTCTAATTAATTGTAAAGGGATTTTTAAAGGACAGAAAAAAAGATGCACTCTCTGGGACCTTCTTTGTAACAAAGAGAAACTTTTATTTTTTCAAAGGTTTTATAATACCCCCGCATGTATATTTAACATTGTATTTATTGACTTATTTGCCAAAAACTATTTGGTCTGTTTTTATACTAGGTTATCACTGAAAACATGAAAGGAGTTTTATCTTCAAAATAGTGTTTTTAGCATTTCTAGAAAAATAAAGACTATGTTAACTTTGGTCCAAGGGGGCTAATTACAGCAAACTTGGCAGCATCATCCATTTTGGAATTATTTCCCATAGGTTAGTGGTCCAAGATTCACATCCAGGTTCTAGAGAGTTTCCAAAGCCAGGAAATATGTAGACTATCAGAATTTCTACAGAGAGGCCACTGCATGAATATCTGAAAATGATTCTAAGCTTTAAAGGAACCCCTGAAATATTGAGTACCCTGGAACCATAGGAGTTCCACCAAAGGGAACTGCCTACATAGGTTGCAGTAAGATGGTGGGAAGTATGTATTTGATACAAGTTTCAGAGAACGAATGTAAGTGAGACTCAAACTCTTAGTATCCCAGATGATTTTGTGTCCGTGCCAGGTGCAAAGCGTCAGGGTTAGACTCTGTTGGGTTTTAGTTTTGTATTGGTTGAATTATTTTTTAGTAAGTCTCATTTCTCAATTTTACACTGATTGGGGGTATTATTTATTTTGTGTTAAGAGTCATTGGGTGTAAATAACATGCTTTTATTTTTATAAGAGGTCAAGTTATGAGATTGCCTTCGGTTTCTGAAAAGACTTAATCTTTGGATTTAAACAGAACTGAAACAGTTAATATAAGACCTTTCAGAGATGAACTGAGTAAATTTTGCATTACTAGAGAAAAATGAAATGTTATGGGCCGAGGTTGGAATATTAAGATTGAAATATATGGGAATACCCAAGATACCATTCACAGACCATATGGAGCTTAAGAAGAAGGAAGACCAAAATGTGGATGGATCAGGCATTCTTAGGAGGGGGAACAAAATATTCATGGGAGGAAATACAGGGACAATGAATGGAGCAGAGACTGAAGGAAAGTCCATCCAGAGACTGCCCCACATGGAGATCCATCCCATATGCAGCTACCAAACCCAGTCACTATTGCTGTTGCCAAGAATTGCTTGCTGACAGGAACCTTATATAGATGTCTCCTAAGAGGCTTTGCCAGATCCTTACAGATACAGATGAGGATGCTTGCAGCTAACCATCAGACTCAGCATGGGAACCCTAATGGAGGAGTTACAGAAAGGACTGAAGGAGCTGAAAGTGTTTGCAACTCCATAGGATGAACAACAATATCAACAAACCAGACCTCCTCAGAACTCCCAGGGACTAAACCATCAACCAAAGAGTCTACAAAGGGAGACCCATGACTCCAGCAATATATATAGCAGAGGATGGCATTGTCTGGCATCAATAGGAGGAGAAGCCCTTGGTCCTATGAAGATTCTTTTCCCCAGTGTAGGATAATGCCAAGATGTTGAGGTGGGAGTGGGTAAATGAGAGGGGGTGCATCCTGGTATAAGCACAGGAGGGGAGATGGGAGAAGGGAACCAGGAAGAGGGATAACATTTGAAATGGAAATGTATAAACTATCTAATAAAAATTGAAATATATGTGTTTGAATAAAAGGACAAGGGGTGGAGTTGTGATACTTAATCTTCTCTTTTAACTTGATGGTCCCCAGAATCACCATGGAAACAGAGTTTGGGGGATGTATTTACTCAAATTTAAGTGAGAAAAGAAGATACATCCTGAATAAAGCCTGGGATCCTGGACTGAAGAAAAAACTGAACAGGAACTTAACAGAATCTTCATGTATTTCTTCTTCCTGACTGCAAATAGGGTATGTCTAATTGTCTTGAATTCCTGTGCCCACGACTTCTCACCACAATGGACTGGATCCCCAAACAGTAAGCCAAATCAAACCCTTATTTCCTAAAAAGCAGTTTCAATTTTCTTTTAATGTAATTTAACAATGTGTTTACTGAACCATACACTAGTTTTCATTTCAATGTTACATGTTGAAGCAACTCTGGTTTCCCATAATAAAGGGAAAGGGAAAAAGAGAATAGGAGAAGGAGAGAGAAGTAGGAAGAAAGAAAGAGGAAGGAGAAGGAGAGAGGAGACAAGATGAGAGAAATTGACTTAAGCAGCTGGGAAGTGGTAGATATCATATCAGATATTTGCAATAGTGTTGGGCATGTATGTTAAACTTAGCAAATTGCATTGACATTGTTGTCTCTATTATATATCAATGACACCACAGTCCAACTGTTCACAAAAAGCCAATTGCAGCTTCAAAATAAGAAACATGACTGAGCCCAGTAGGCTTTCTTCAGTTCTGAGGATTCATTCATTCATTTATTTATTTATTTATTTATTTATTTATTTATTTATTTATTTAATTTTTTTACACTCCAGATTTTATTCTCCTCCTGGTCCACCCCATTCCAACAGTTCCACAACTCATACCTTCTCCATGCCATCTGTTAAAAATCCCATGCAGAATTGGAAGGGCATGCTTCATACGTAGGTCACAGTTTCTGGTATGGTTTTCATCCTTTTTCATAGCCATAAAAATCTTACAGAAAACTTCGTAAAACTACAGAAAACTACATAAAAAACTAAAAAGAAACTCTTTCTTTCTATTTATCTATCTACCTACATACCTATTCACCTATCTATCTATAACACAGATTGATTTAAAACTAAAATTGTTAAGAATTAAAGCTGCATCACTTATATAGGAAAGAACTAATTCATTTACCAGAAAACTAGTCATTTTATGAAACTCTATCCATCTACTCATTGCTCCAAAATTGAAGTTTAAAGATAGAAAAGGTTAAAGTCACAGGAATGGAGATATGACACAGAAGTTAAGAGAATTTCCTCCTTATATAGGTGACCAAGGTTTCAAGTACCCATATGGCAGTTTAAAACCATCTATAACTCTATCCAGGGGTTCTGGTACCCTCTTCTGGACTCCATGAGTATGATGCATATGCATACACAGAGGCCGAACACTCATACACATAAAATAAAAGGATATAAATCATTTTAATGCAAATACTACAATCATAAGAACAGAGACATTAAATGAAAGTGAGGAGTAAATTCTACCAAAAATTACATTTAGAAATAAAAATCTTAAATTTATTATGCATGTAAGATAAATATAATTTACAAAACTAGTCTCACAAAAGCAGACAACATGAACGTTTATGAAACAACTAACAAAACCATATATATATTATATATATAATACATGTGTGTGTGTGTGTGTGTGTGTGTGTGTGTGTGTGTCACAAATCCAGTCGCTTTGATAGTTGTGTTATTCCTGGAACAAATATCTTATATATTGATCTGTAACAAGTTATAATACCTCTACAAATAATTTTATGAATCTCGTTTTCTTTTTTGAGAACAAAACCAAACAAGTGCTCAATAAAAACAACATAAATAATATTTGTTAATACCATATCAAATTTTTCAATAAATTTTACCTAAGTGAACTAAATAAATAATTAAAATAATACATGAAAAAAGATTCGTCATAGTAAATGAAAGAAAATTCATTATTGGAAACATCTAGTTTCCAATTTAGAATTGGAATTTAGTTTAAGTGAAATTATAACTTCTTACTCAAGTTCAACACAATAATAATGGAACTCCTAAATCAATGCATTCTTAAGTATATAATAGCTAAAAGGAAAAGTGACTCTATGAATCTTGCAGAGGATACAGGAATTGATCGTACCAGCTACAGAGGAGGTCATGCAGATTGCCAGACTTGAAGACCTCAAAAGGTAAAGCAGATATTTTGAACAGCTCAGAAATTAGCAAAATAATTTAAAAGACACCTAGAAAAGTGAGTTTCAAGGACAAACTGAAAACAGAATATATATTTGAAAGTCTCTTAAAGATGGAATGTGATGTTAGATTCTGACCGCAGAAACACAGAAAAATACTCTTTGAGTTCATCCTTTGAATGACACAAAGCAAAGCTGAGGGTGTAAAAACTATAACTCATTTGAAAGGTTATGGAAAGTTTATCACATGACAAGATAAATACCTAATCCTCAAACTTTGTTTCAGGCTTCTTAAAGACTTTCTTCTAAGCATCATTCTTCCCCCTTTCTCTTCTTCCTTGCTTTATTTCTTTTCCTTTTAGTGAGCAAAATATTTTCCTCAAGAAATATGATGAGACTTAGTAAGTACCAGTGGTGTTAAAAATTAACCCTTTCAGGTCTCCCAAGTTTGAAGCTACAGCACCCAATATCCTTCTAGGTGTTCGCATTCCCCAGTAAGTGTTTCAGTTATCCAAATTCAAGTGTGAGTAAAACCACTGAATATTGAAAACAATTTGTAATGGAACAGGCAAAGATAGGATGGTGAGTGTGAACTTGCTTTGATGGATCCCAAGTGGCCTGGATAGTAGTAGTCATGGCTTATTCTTCCACTAAAACCTGGAAAAATGTTTGTTGCCTGTAGCGTTTGGTTTTCCAGATATGAAGATCAGTGATATTTTCTCCCCTTTTAGTTTTTATTAATGTGTATGATTGCCTGTTGCTTTGTGTGTGTACCATATGTGTGCAGTGCCTGAGGAAACAATAATAAGGCATCAGATGGCCAATAGTTCAAGTGGCAGACAGTTATGAACCTTAGTGTGGATGGTGTAAATTCAAGCTGAACCCTTTGAAAGAGCAACAAGTGATCCTAACTGTTGAGCCACTTTCCATTCCTTATTTTCTGTATTTTAACAATTATTTTTTGACTTGGATTTGGGGGAAATGATATAATTGAGCTTAATATTAAAAAATATTTTTATAAAGAAAATAACATTGATTTTAATAGTGAATACATTGTTTTAACATTATGACTACAATACAATTATTATGAAGCCTTAAATTTAATATTCTCTTGTTTTTTTCTTCAATAATAAATTTAATAGAGATAATCTAGGATAGCCTTATTGGGGCACCAGTGGAAGGGGAAGTCCTTGGTCTTGCCAAGGTTGGGACCCCAGTGCAGGGGAATATGTGGGGGAGCACTCAAGGGGGTGGATGGGGAGAATAACCAGATGGAAGAGAAGGGGAGGAAAGGGATGGGGCTTATGGACAGGAAACTGGGAAGGGGAATAACATTTGAAATGTACGTAAAGAAATATATCTAACAAAAAATTAAGAAAAATAAAATAAAATTAAGCATAGTTCTCAGTTCTGATATGTTAGTGTATATCTGGAGGACAATCCAAACATGGCTCATTTACACTTGAGTGGCACACATAAATAAATATTGAAAACACCCTTAATATTTCTTTGGGATTAGAATATCATTGTGTTAAGTTTTATATTTGGGGATAATTATGGAAAAGCAACTTTATATCTCTAAAACAATCACAAAGATATGGCTGCTCACAAAGAGGTGGCTGTCCATTTTCCTGTTCAGAAAGAATAGTGTACCTCTAAAGTCAATCTCAGATTATGGAAGGAGAGAAATAATTTCATAACTACTTTAACATGTGTAGAAATGTCCAGGTCAAAGGTAACTCATGGCTATAACTCTTCCTTGGTATTTATTTGTACATCTAATTATTTCAACTAGTTCTGTGACTTGCATTAAAAATCTTTGATTTTTTTTATGTTAGTGTTTACCTGAAAAGATAGTGCACAATTTGTTGTTATTTGTGTCTTTATAATATCATTCTTGGTAATCTTAAGGTGTCATGTGTGTTTAGAAGTGTTAGATTAGTGCTATTTCAAACAAAAACAATTCTTAAATTGTCATTTCACAGGACTGTCACTTTTAAATTAAATATTCTTCTATGCATTCTTACTAAATTTTTTAACTCCTTTGTTGCAAATGATTTAAAATATTAACCCTAGGATATATTAATTTTATCTATTATGCTCAGACTCTGCTTGGCCCCATGAAAATAATTATGAATATTATATTACTATTCCTCCAAAAGGAGGAAAATGTAGTGTGAAAACAACTATGTAATGTATAATTTCAGCACAAATAAAAGCTTCCCCATCCTGTCCAGCATGGAGAATTAGGAAAACTCTTGGAGCAAATAACAAGTCTAAGCAATGGTGGGTGGCTATGAGTCTGAAAATGATCCCATGTGGTTTAATTTTTTTATATATTTTAGACTGTACAGGAGACATTGTGTTTTCTCATTCATTTTAATAGTTTTATGGAGATCTTATTCACATATGCAAATATCTCTTACAATGACTGTTCAGTAGTTTTCTATGTATCTATTTAATCTATGCTGCCTGCTCCTCCATTTCCTGTGTCCTGAGGGTTCTGAGTGAATACCTTGGAGCAGAAGTGATGGTCTTACCTGTGCTCTCAGGTGTTTCAGCACTCCTTGGAGACTAGGTTTCTCCCAGTGGGATCTGGGTACAAAGAGCTGTAGCACAGGGTCAGCTCAGGGTATGGGCAGAAACTGGAAGGATCATGTCCCAGATTGTTCCTCGGTTCCTATGTCCAGACTACTCCATGAGTGTTCCTCTTAGGTCAAAAATGTGAGCAGAAATGGTGTTCTCAAGTGTGCTCTTGGGTATGTCAGCACTTCTGGGAGACCAGCTCTTTCCCCGTAGGAATTGGGTACAGAGATCTGTGGTACAGGGTCAGCTCATGGCATCGACAGAAACTGGAAGGTACAATAAATAATTTTAAACCAAGGCTATCAACACATCAAAACATCATTCACTGTGATGAGGAAGCTTCATCCCTGACATGCAGGGATTGTTCAATGGATGATAAACTATCAAGAAAATCCACCTTATAAACAAAATAAAAATTAAAACAAAACAAAACCAATAACAACAACAAAAACATATGATCAGTGTTATTAGTTGTACAGAAAGCCTTTGGTAGACTCCAACAACCCTTCATGTTAAAAGTCTTGTATATGTCAGAGAATGTAACCTAAGCCTATCTAAAGATACCTAAACACAGTAAAGGCATTATACAACAAACCGATAGGCTACATCAAATTAAATGAAGAAAAACAAAGTAATTCCATAAAATCAGTAATAGTACAAGGCTGCCCACTTCAAGTACTATATTGAATAGATACTTGAAGACCAAAAGGTACTTGGTGAGTACTATGACAACTCACCAAGGACATCAAAGGGATACAAATTGGAATAGAAGAAAAGTATTTCTAGTCACAGATGATATGATAGTATACACAGGTATCCCCAAAATTTCTACCAGAGAACTATTAGAGCTCATAAACACCTCCAGCAAAGTATCTGGATACAAAATTAACTTTACAAAATTCAGTAGCCTTTCTCTATCCAAAAGATAAGTGAATTGAGAAAGAAATTAGGGAAACGACATCCTCTACAATAACTACAATAATATAAAATACCTTGGTGTAACTCTAATCAAGAAAGTGAAAGACCTCTATTTCAACTTCAGGTCTCTGAAGAAAGAAAATGAAGAAGATATAAGAAGATAAAAATGTCTCTAGATTTCTCATAATTGTCAGTATTGACACAGTAAATATGGCCATCTTACCAAAAAGCAATCTACAGATTTAATGCAATAATCACCAAAATTCAAACACAATTCTTACAGACTTTTAAAAACAATTCTCAATTTGATATGGAAAAAACAATAAATCCAGGACAGTTACAACAATCCTGTTTTAGAAAAAGTTTCTGCAGATAGAACCATCCCTTATTTCAGGCCTTACTACAGAGTAATAGTAATAAAACTGAGTGGTATTGGCATGAATACAGATAGGTTGAATTGAATTGAATTCTATTGAATTGAATCAAAAACTCAGAAATAAACCCACACTTGATTTTTGATAAAGAAGACAAAGAACTCTTGATTTTTGACAAAGAAGGTAAAAATCATACAGTGGAAAAGAGACAGCTTGTCTGAATGTTTCTTGCATGGAACTCAAGTCCAAATGGATCAAAGATATTAACATAAAACCAGATATCCTAATTGTAATAAAACAGAAAGTGATAGATAGTATTGAACTCAGTGGTTCTGGAGACAACTTTCTGAACAGAATACCAATAACTCAGGCACTAAGATAAGCAATTTGAAAATGACATCTTACTGAAACTGTAAATTTCTGTAAGTTAAAGACACCATCAATAGGATAAAACTACAGCCTACAGAATGGAAAATGATCTTCTCCAACCCTACATCTGTCAGAGGGCTAATACCTAAAATTCATAAAGACCTCAGTAAGTTAGATATCAACAAACCAAATAACCCTTAAAAGTAACTGGGATAATGAGCTAAACAGAGAATTCTTAGCACAAGAATCTTGAATAGCTAAGAAGCATTTAATTTTTTTAAAAAAACTGTTCAGCATCTTTAGTCATCAGGGAAAGACACACCCAAAAGTCCCTGACAGTCCATCTTATACCCATCAGAATGGATAAGATAAAAAACTCGAGGTACATACAGCACATGCTGCTAAGTATATGAATCAAGATAAAGACTCCTTCATTACTGGTGGGAGTGCAAACTTGTATACCTATCCTGGAATTCAATTTGGTAGTTTCTCAGAATTTGGGAATAGTTCTACCTTAGGACCAAGCTATACCACTCCTGGGTATATACCCAAAAGATGATCCACTATCCCACAATGACAACTATGCTCAACTATGTTCATAGCAGATATATTTATAATAGTCAGAAACTGAGAACAAACTAAAGGTCCCTCATCTGAAGAATGGATAAAGATAATATGGTGCATTTACACAATGTAATAGTATTCTACTATTAAGGATACAATGAATTTTGCAGGCAAATGGTTGGAACTAGAAAATATCACCCTGAGTGCGGTAATCCAGAACTCAAAGGACATGCATGATGTATACTCACTTATAACAGGGTATTAGCTAAAAAGTACATGATAACTATGTTATAATCAATAGACCCAAAGAAGCCAAAGAACAAGGAAGTCCCAAGGAAGGATGATTGAATCTTTCTCATGAGGGGAAATAATATAGATATTAGAGGTTATTGGAGGGAGGGAACTGTGTGGGAAAAGGAATTGAGAGGGGAGTGTGGCAGTGGTATGATCAGATGTAGGGAGAACAGGACAAAGAGAATGGAAATCAGTGGGGGTTGGGGACAATCTCTAGGGTGTTAGAGACCTGAGATGGGGCAAGGCCCCAGGAGGTCTATGGGGGCTACTCTAGCTGAGACTCATAGCAGTGAGAGATCTGCATTATTAATAGTGTCAGGAAATCATTCTTGTCCATGGCATGGGTCTCAATTTGGGGTAGTCATTGTTTGGCCATTCCTTCCATCTGTGTTCTATCTTTGTCCCTGCACATCTAATAAGCAGGACACATTTTGGGTTGAAGCTTTTGTGGGTGGCATACTGTCCTTGTCCCTCCACTGGGAGTCCTGTCTGGCTATAGACGTATGCCTGGCTACAGTAAGTAGTCACTTCAGAATCCATTTCTTCCACTACTATGTGTCTCCGCCATGTGTCCCACTATGTGTACTTTTTGGTTGGTGGTTTAGTCTCTGGGAGCTCTGCCAAGTCTGGTTGGTTGATATTGTTGTTCTTCCTATGGGGTCGCAAACCCCTTCAGCTCCTTCAGTTCTTTTCTTAACTCTGTCATTAGAGTCCCCATGCTCAGTCCAATGGTTGGCTTCAAGCATTTGCATCTCTATTTGTCAGGCTCTGGAAGAGCCTCTCAGTAGACAAGTAACAGTCTCCTGTTAGCAAGCACTTTGTGACATAAGCAATAGTGTCTGGGTTTGATGTCTGTATATGGGATGAATCCCTAGGTGGGGCAATCCTGGATGGCCTTTCCTTCAGTCTCTGCTCCATACTTTGTCTCTGTATTTCCTTTGGAGATGAGTGAGTGACCCACTCCCCCAATGAGGGGACTTGCCTAAACTCTGGATTTGGTGTCTACAGGTTCTCTCTCCCCTTTGTTTGGCATTTCTGCTAATCTCATCCCCTATGGGTCCTGGGAATCTCTTGCTTTCCTGGCATCAAGGATATGCTGGTGGCTATCCACAGTTCCTCATCCCCCATTCCTACAAACCTCTGTTCAATTCCCTGACCCTCTTGTATATCATCCATATCTCATCCCATACCACATCCTGCCCCTATTATACAGGTCTTCCTCCTCTCTTCCTTCCAAGTTCCTCCCAACCTCTACTTCCTATGAAAATTTTGGTTCTTCTTTTAAGACGAGATGAAACATCCACAGTTTGGTCTTTCTTCTTGAGCTTCAGATAGTCTATGAGTTTTATCATGGGTGTTTCAAGCTTTTAGTCCAATATCCACTTATTAGTGAGTACATACTATGCATACTCATTTGGCACTAGGTTACCTCATTTAGACAACCCATCACAATAGTCACAAATAAGATAAAATATCTTGGTGTGACACTAACTAAGCAAGTGAAAGATATGCACAAGACTTTCAAGTCTCTGAAAAAAGAAATTGAAGATCTCAGAAGATGGAAAGATCTCCTATGCTCATGGATTGGCAGAATTAATATAGTAAAAATGGCCATCCTGTCAAAAGCAATCTACAGATTCAATGCAATCCCCATCAAAATTCCAACTCAATTCTTCATAGAGTTAGAAAGAGCAATTTGCAAATTCATTTGGAACAACAAAAAACCCAGGATAGTGAAAACTACCCTCAACAATAAAAGAAATTCTGGGGGAATCATCATCCCTGACCTCAAGCAGTATTACAGAGAAATAGTGATAAAAAACTGTATGGTATTGGTACAGAGACAGGCAGGTAGATCAGTGGAATAGAATTGAAGACCCAGAAATTAACCCACATACCTATGGTCACTTGATCTTTGACAAAGGAGCTAAAACCATCAAATGGAAAAAAAGAAAGTGGGGAAGAGCCTAGAAGACATGGGCACAGAGGAAAATTTCCTGAACAGAATGGCAATGCTCAGGTTCTAAGATCAACTATTGACAAATGGTATTTCATAAAATTGGAAAGCTTCTGTACAAAAAAGGATACTTTCACTAAGACAAGATGGCAACAATCAGATTGGGAAAAATCTTTACCAATCCAACATCCTATAGAGGGATAATATTCAATATATACAAAGAAATAAAGAAGTTAGGCTCCAGAAAACCAAATATCCCTGTTAAAAATGAGGTACAGAGCTAAACAAAGAATTCTTAACTGAGGAATCTCAAATGGCAGAGCAGCACCTTAAGAAATGTTCAACATCCTTAGTCATCAGGAAGAGTCAAATCAAAATAACCCTAAGATTCCATCTCACACAAGTCAGAAAGGTTAAGATTAAAAAAAAAAAAACAAAAAAACAAAACCCAAAACCTCAGGTGACAACAGATGCTAGGGAGGATATGGAGAAAGAGGAACACTCCTTCATTGCTGTTGGGATTGCAAGCTGGTACAACCACTCTGGAAATCGTTCTGGGAGTTCTTCCTAACAATGGACGTAATACTATCTGAGGATCCATTCCCAAAGATGCTCCAACATATCACAAGGACATGTCCTCCACTAGGACTGTCCTTGTTTATAATTGCCAAGAGCTAGAAACAACCCAGATGCTTTTCGACAGGGGAATAGATACAGAAAATGTGGTACACTTTTACAATGGAGTACTACTCAGCTATTAAAAACAATGACTTCATGAAATTCTTAGGCAAATGGATGGAATTAGAAAATGTCATCCTGAGTGAAGTACCCCAGTCACGAAAGGACACACATGGTATGTATTCACTGATAAGTAGATATTAGGAACAAAGCTTGGAATACTAATGATACAACTTACAGATCATATGAATGTCAAGAAGAAGGATGGATGGATGCTTCAGTCCTACTTAGAAGGGGGAACAAAATAATCAAGAGTAGCAAGAAACCTGGGGAGGGAGAGCAGAGGAGGAGGGGAAAAGAGGGGCAGGATCAGGTGTGGGGAGAGATGGAGGAGGGGCTGTGGAAGAAGTACAGAGGGTCAGGAAATTGAATGAAGGTGTGTAGCATTTGGGAATTAGGAACTAGTGGTAGCCACTAGAAAGTCCTTAATGGCAGGGTAGCAAGAGGTCCTAGTACTCAATGGGAATGACATTAGTTAAAATACCCAGCAAAGGGGAGATAGAACCTGCAGAATCCTTATTCAATAGATAGGTATGGCCTCTGGTTAAGAGATGTGGCTACCCACCCATCTCAAATATGATAACCTCAAATCATTCCTGTAAAGGAAATGCAGAGACAAAGAGTGGAGCAGACATTGACGTTAAGGCCATCCAGATAATGCCTCACCCAGGAATCCATCCCATCTGCAGACACCAAACCCAGACACTATTCCTCACACCAAGAAGCTCTTCCTGACTGGAGCCTGTTATAGTCATTCCCTGAGAGGTTCTGCCAGAGCCTGACCAATACATATGCGGATGCTCACAGCCAACCATCCTACTAAGCATGGGGATCCCAATGGAGGAGTTAGGGGAAGGACTGAAGGAGCTGAAGGAAATTGCAACTCCATAGGAAGAACAAGATTAACTAACTGGATACTCCGTAGCTCCCAGGGACTGAACCAGCAACCCAAGAGTACACATGGAGGGATCCATGACCCAACGCGCATATATAGCAGAGGACAGCCTTTTCTGGCATCAATGGGAGGAAATGTCCTTGGAACTGTGGTAGCTCCATACCCCATTGTAGGGGGATGCTAGGGTGGTGAGGCAAGAGTGGGTGTGTGTATGGGGTGCATCCTTATAGAGGCAGAGGAAGGGGGATAGTTGGTTTGCAGAAGGGAAACCGGGAAGAGATACATCATTTGAAATGTATACAAATAAAATAAACAGTAACAAATAAAAAATTAAAAAGTTTTGTTTTTGAAAGAAATGTTAAAAAGTAAATTAAATAAGTGAAGAAAACAGGCTGTGTCTCTATACTCACATCCTACTGCATTTTAATTATGTGCTTACACTATTTTAATTCTTTCTCTAAGGGTTGAAAATAGATTGCTTTTAAATTTTTTTACCTTTAAAAATGTTCATGTTGTTCCATCTATTTGCCTGTGAAATTTGTGAGTCATTGTTTTTAATAGCTAAGTAGTACTCCGTTGTGTAAATGTATCACATTTTCTGTATTCATTACTCTGTTGAGGGACATCTAGGTTCTTTCCAGCTTCTGGCTATTATAAATAAGGCTACTATAAACATAGTGGAAAATGTGTCCTCGTTATATGTTGGAGCATCTTTTGGGTATATGACCAGGAATAAGTTGTATAGCTGGGTCCTCAGGTAGAACTGTTTCCAATTTTCTGAGGAACTACCAGACTGATTTCCAGAGTGGTTTTACCAGTTTGCAATCCCACCAGCAATGAAGGAATGTTCTTCTTTCTCCACATCCTCCCAAGCATCTGTTGTCACCTGAGTTTTTGATCTTAGCCATTCTGACTGGTGTGAAGTGGACTCTCAGGGTCATTTTGATTTGCATTTCCCTGATGAATAAGGATGTTGAACATTTCTTTAGGCACTTCTAGGCCATTTAAGATTCTTCAGTTGAGAGTTCTTTTTTAAATCAGCATATACTTTATTTTATACATTTTTTTGTTTTTTATTTTTCTTTTATTTTTACACTCTCAAGATTTAATTACCTCCCCCCCACCCTTCTACTGTTGCATTTCCCATACCTCCTCTCCACCCCCTGTTTCCACCGGCGTGTCCCCTTTGCACCCACCATTCCAGACCTTGAAACTCCTTGGGGCTTCCAGTCTTTTGAGGGTTAGATGCATCATCTCTTACTGAACTCAGAACCTGTAGTTCTCTGTTTTATATGTCTTGGTGGCCTCATATCACCTAGTGTATGAAGCTGGGTTAGTGATCCAGTGTCTGAGAGATCTCAGGTGTCCATGTTAATTGAGACTGCTGGTCCTCTTACAAGGTTGCCCTCCTCCCAGCAGCTTCTGTTGATTGGTTGTGTGCAAATATCTGCCTCTGACTCTTTAAGCCGATTGTTGGGTCTTTTGGAGGGCAGTCATGATAGGTCCCTTTTTGTGAGCACTCCATAGCTTCAGTAATGGTGTCAGGCCTTGGGCCCTCCAAACCCCTTGAGCTGAATCCCCTTTTGGGCCTGTCCCTGGATCTTTTCCTCGGGCTATTATTCACTTCCATCCCTGCATTTCTTTCAGACAGGAACATTTACGGGTCAGAGTTTTGACTGTGAGATAGAAACCCTATCTTTCTTTTGATGCCATGCCTTTCTGCTGGAGGTGAGCTCTACAAGTTCCCTCTCCTCACTGTAGGGCATTTCATCTAGGTTCCCCCCTTTTTAGTTCTGAAGATCTCTCACTTCCCAGATATCTGGTGCCTTCTGGAGGGTCCTTGAAACATCCTACCTCCTGAGGTTGCCTGATTCAATACTTTCTGCTGGTCCTCAGGGCTCAGTCCTTTCCTCCCACCCTATACCAGATCATATTCCCCTCTCCCTAACTCTAGTCCCCTTTTCCTCAGAGTGGTATTGCTGGGTCTTTGTTTAGATCTGGTCCAGGTGGAGAATTGGAATATTAGGAAGATGGAGCTTGGCAGGGTGGGTGGGCCCTTTGTTAGTTGGTCTTTGTGCTGTTGGTTATTAAGGAGTTATTATTGGGTGCAAGCAGGCTGTAGCATGTGGGTGGGTATCAGATTGCTGATCTGGCCCACATGGGGAGGTGGACTGGAAGGAAAGCAGAACTGGGTCTTGGCTACTGTGGCCCTTCTGGGAATCCCACAGGCTGTAGCATATGGGTAGGTATTGAGTGGCTGATCTGGCCTGGGTAGGAAGCAGACAAGTGGGGAGGTGGAGCTCAGGGAGTCAGGGGAGGTGGGATCCTGTGTTAGCTGTTCCTTGTGGGTGTCCCAACTGGCATGGGTATTTGAGTGAGATTCTCACCTATGTCTTTGGTTACTGTGGACTTTCTGGGATGCCTACATGCTGTAGTGTATGTGAGCATCAGCCCATTTGTTCATTTTCCCTTGGCTATCTACCGCTGAACGTGGAGTCTGTCCTTAAGAGTAGTTTGTTTCCTAAGTGAGACTCCCTTGGAGAAAATGAAAGTTTCTTTTGTAAGCGATTATAAATTAGAGAGTATTTCTGACTTATGGATGGGGGCATGTATCTACTTCTCCTTTCAGATCTAGGACTACATCTGGTGCATATCTGTTCAGGCATTGTGCCTACTGCCTCAGTCTCTGTGAGTTATATATGTGTCCATCATGTTTATTTAGAGACCATTTCTTCCTTGGCATCCTCCATTCCCTTTGGCTCCTACTATAATTCTTAATAGTTGAATCCTTTCTTTACAATCATCTTAGGTTTTCCAAGAGATTGTTCTGTTCTCTTCCAGATCCTGGAAAACAATGTCATATCACATGCAGCAGGCATTTTACTGTCATAATCAACAGGTTTATGACACTTTAGATTTTTGATCCATTCCATTTTGAAGTTATAAAACAGAGGATATCATTGACTACTAGACCCCTCCAAGTGATCTCCAAGTAACCTCTTCCTTCTTACTTTAAAAGAAATGCTTATTAAAATAATATAATCAAGTCAATATTTTCTTGTTAGATAAATTCAGTGGTTAAAAGGCTGATGGAGTAAGAAACATATTCAAGGGGTACTTGGAGTGAAAACAGTGCAGAATAGTATAAAAATCATTACTTTAGGTCAGTGTTGTTCAACACATATAACTAAATTCACAGATGACTACAGTAGAATCATCTATAAACAAAATTAAATGCAGGTCACTGGGCTTCTTTTTGTCTATATTTTTAGGTTTACTAGTTAAAAGATTAAAAGTGAATTGAAAGGATTTTATTCTTGAAAGTTCTCCTTTAGTGGCAAAAGGCCTAGGTTTTGAAACCAATTCTGAACAAAACTGTGGAATTCAACAGCATAGACAGTAGATGATTTCAAGCATCGTTTCTAGGGATGCACACACACACACACACACACACACACACACACACACACACACACACATTTTTACAATAGTGTTACACTGTGTCAATGTTGCAGGTTTTCAGAAACAAAAGAACTATGAAAGAGAAAATGGAAAATCTAACCGAGACATTTTCCTCTGCCAGGAAGGACATGAGAACATTATTAGTATGGTAAGTGGATACTTTTAATGAAGAATATGTTTTGGCAAAGTTATAAAGACAAGAAAGAATGATAATGGTGATACAGTAGCAATACTTGCTAAGCAATGAATTTAAATTAAATGGCATCCATGTCATATAGATGTGAAAACTGAGAAAGTGTTAGTAGTATTGATACAGAAACAAAAGCTCCACAATTCATGTTTGGTTTATGTAAGAGGTGCATATAAGGAGGTGGAAGCTGTAGGTAGACATAAATCTGGCATCATGACCATGTGCCTAAGACTGTACAGGCAGCACTAACTAAACTTGATGAATTCTTTAAAAATTGAGAATACAAACATGAGGGCATGTGGAATTGGGAGTGTTTGGGAGGAGAAAGAAGGGAGCAGAAGGAAAATTTAAAAATGCAGTGAGGAAAACTCTCAAATAATTAATCCACCCTTTTCAAAGATTTTAAAAAATAAATTAATAATAATTTATGCTCTTCAGAGTTCTTACCAAATGAATCAATTTCAGATTCTCTAAGAGGAACCATTAGTTTGTCAGTGTTTCCTTGCTAGCGTCATATTGTATCACTTTATCTTTGCAAAAGGAAATTTTAACTTATGTTTTCCAGTGTTGTTGTCTAAATATATGCTAGCTATTGTCCTTTTATACTTTCTTTCACACAAGGTTTAGAAATATTTTCTCATATTTGAAGACTTGAAGAACCATTGTCTTTGGGAATATGGCTACTAATAGATTGCTCATGTTTCAAAGGATGGCCTCAAACCCATGTGCATATGCATATCACTATATGGATTCAGGAGCTTATCAATTAAAATGTAAATACTTAAAGATGAGCTGAAGAGGTACAACTGTTGACATGTTAAATTGGACAGAGAAGGCCCATAAAGCCTCAACCCTACCCAAAGAACTGCAGATCATTAAGAAATGTTGAGAGTGGAAGAAATAGTCTTCCCCTGGGAAGAACATACCCATTGGTTATCCAACAGAGTGGTCAGCCTTGAAAATATACATGCAAGTTCATTACACAGACTGAGAAGGCGACACACACCACACACACACACACACACACACACACACACACACACACGCATTGATAATAAAAAAGAGGCCATGTAAATGAAAGAGAGTAAGTATATTGGGAAGGTTTAGAGAAAAGCAAGGAAAGGGGGAAATATGTAATTTTGTTATAATCTCAAAAATGAATAATTTTGAACAATGAAAGGAGGACATGAGGGTAAGAGAGAGACAGATAAAGTGCATCAGGTCGAGCTTGAAGGTGGTAATAATGAATTGGAATGATCAAAGTATATTGCATAAATATACAAAACTTCATATCAATACTCAAAAATTTTCTTCATATTAAAAAGCATGTGGTATCAGTATCATTTTCTTATTTTTTATGTAAAACAATATTCCATTGTGTATATGTAACACATTTCTTAATCCTCCAGCAATTTGTGGATACTAAGGGTTTTTCCCTTTCTTCAGCTATGGTGAATAGTGCTGCAGATGTCTCCTCAGCATACTGATGCTGTTTCCTTTGACTATGTACCCACTAGTAAGGCTGCTGGATCATATGGCTGTTTATTTCCAGTATTAGAAGATTTTACATACTATATTACATATATACTATTTTACATAATTGATGTCCTAATAATTAACAGTTTAACTGGGTGTACTATGCTTTTCTTCTCACCACATACATTGTCACAAGCACTTGTCATATATGCTCTTGAGAACAGGTGTTCTAACCTAAGTGAGATGCCACCCTGCTGTATCATTAACCTATATTTCTAAGAATATTGTCGATGTTGAATGTGTTTAAATATCCCTTGATAGTTACATGCTATCCTTTGAGACATATCTGTTTAGATCTGTCACTAATCATAGGCATGGAATTTAAGAGGTACTAATTTCATTGAATTTCTTATATATTCTAGGTATAAACCTTCTTATAGTTGTGCTGTTTGTTAACTTTTTCTTGTATATCTTCATTGTGTTGATAATTTTCTTTGCCAGTGAAAAGCATTTTTGATTATGTAAATGCAGTCCTATATTTTTGTTTAGTTTATTATGATTTATAGTTTTCCCCAAAATATCCTCATACGTATTTCAAAGGCCTTAAGAATTTTCTCTAGTACTTTAGATACTATAGTTATTTATTTAATCCATTTGAAATTGGTCTTATATTTGGTATGCAATAATGGTCTAGCTTTTATTCTTTTTTTAAATGTTGATATTGTATTTTCTGGCCATTTGCAAAAAGAAAGAAAGAAAGAAAGAAAGAAAGAAAGAAAGAAAGAAAGAAAGAAAGAAAGAAAAAAAGCTGAGTTTGCTCTGAATATTCTTCTTGCTACTTCTGTCAAATACAAATTGTGGATATGTGGGTTTATTTTTAGGCTTCTCATTTTGTCCAAATTGTCATGTGTTTTTAAGTCAGTATCATATTGCTTTGCATACTAAGGCTTTTTAGTTCAAATAGTATCAATTTATTCTTTTTCTTCAATATTGCTTTGATATTTCAATCTCTACATTGTTTTGAATTAATATCTCTTAACCTCCTTATCACTTCTATTTAGTGTACTATTATACTATTTTAGTTATGGTAATTAGGGAAGAAAGACTCCTAAAGACATTGAAAAATAAAGTAGAATTGTGTCTGTTGGCTGGTGACATGAGTTTATGTAGAGAGAACTCTGAAGATGTTACCATAAAACACTTAGAACTAATTCAGTAACATTTCAGGTTATACATCAACATCAAACAAGCTGAACAACAAAAACAAAATAAAAGCATAAAAAGGTTGGGAATGCTACTTAATATTAGAGCATTTGTTACTATTGGCAAGGTTTTGAATTTAATCCCAGAATTAGAAAGAAAAATGAAGAGAAAAGAAAAAAAACACATTTACAATTATAACAGTATAAAGTAGTAAAAAATGTATAGGTACTTAACTGACAAGATGAGAGACGTGTGCAGTACTCACTATAACCCACTGAGGAAGGAAGCTGATGACAGGCAAAGGGCAAGGTAACTCATTTAGGAACCAGGATAAGTGTTTGTAAAATATTCACATCATTCAGTGAGATTTTTGGGATCACTATGTCAATGATTTTGTTGTTAATGCTGTTGCTTAACTTTCTATTGATTCTCTTTCAGCTTTACATTATGCACCCCAGTCCAACTCATCTCTCCATCTTTTCATATCTACCCTTTCCCCTTAAAATCCCCACAAAACACACACACACACACACACACACACACACACAAATAAACAAAAGCAGCAGTAACAACAACAACAACAACAACAAAAGCTGTAGTATGTCAGTGTATCCCACAGTAAATCCCTGTGCCCTCTTATCTTTACTTTCGAATGTTAAGTGCAATGAGTCATTGGTCTCGTTCAAGATCTCTGGCATCTGTTACACCATCAGTATTGGATCCTCACTGGGACTCCTCCAAGTCACCCTATTGCTGCCCTGTATCATGGGGATCCTGCAGCTGTAGATCAGCAGGAATTTTCACACATCTCAACCATTTGCAGAGCCCTGGATATGGGCCTGGATGGCCCAGTTTAGTTGGTTAGCCAGTTTACTTGGCTCTCCCTTATCCACACCGACAGAGAAAGCTCTTCAGCACTGCTCCAGCTAGGCCACCTAATGCTGCTATCATCAGAAAGCAAAATCAACTTTCCTGTTCTCATGCCCTTGGGCTGGCTCACCACTACTGACATCTCCAGAAACAGCACCACTGTGCTTCCCAGTCAAGGTGCAGAGCCCCACTCTCCTACATGCTATAGCTAGTGAGGAGGCAGGGCCAGCCCTCCCTACTACTGCAGATGGGGAGCAGAAAAAGGGAAAGGGCATTCACTGCATGCACCCACAACACCTCATTCCAGAGGAGTGACAGGGCCAGATCACCAGTGCCCTGCCTCCTGGCTTCCCCTTAACCCTCCCTTCCTGCCACACTAGGCCTAGGTGTACTGTGCTACCCCAATGAAATATAGGCAAGAGGGAGAGCTAGCTCACCCACCCCTGGGTGAGTCCTACTTACTGCCTCAGGTAAGGTTAGGGGTGAGAGAGGCAGGGCTCTCAGGCCAATGCCACCTCATGGCAGAAGAGTGGAGAGGCCAGCTTTCTCAAGCTCTGTCTTCAGGACTGACTCTCCCAGTCCTCCTCAAGCAGGGCCAGCAAAACTGTGCTCCCCATGTGAAATCCAGGCCTCCCTCTCCCAAATTTTGCAGCCAAAATGAATAGGGCCAGATAATGCACTCTCATGAATTATCTCACAGTCATGTTCTCTGGATTGCCAAAGATGGCCAAGGGTGAACAGAAAGAGGTTCTCTCTCTCTCTCTCTCTCTCTCTCTCTCTCTCTCTCTCTCTCTCTCTCTCTCTCTCATAGATTGCCTCCCAGCAGCTAAGTGTCAGTACCAGTTCTCCCCTGCTCTCACTCTCTAAACTGGTTCATCTACAACTCCATTGTGCTGTCCAGGCAAGGTAAGGGGAGGGGTTAACTCTCAGGAGCTCATGACATCAGAGACAGTTCTACAGAGTAACACAGGTGGTGAGGGACAGGGGCAAGGAATCACCTCTGCACCTGTGCCACACCTTGGTCAATGAGTGGTAGGGTCAGTTCTTCCATACTTAGGACATAGGGGCCAGCACAACCATTCCCCTGCCACAAGTCAGTTAACTGTGCTGCCTGGGCATGGCATAGGACAACTCTCCTGAATGATGCTACTTTTGAGAGATGGGACAAGCTCTCTAGAGCACTACATCTCGTGAGGGATGGATGGGACCAGTTATGCACAGCCCCTAGACGTCCATGTGGTCCCTGGTGGCTGCTACCACAAGAGACATCTCTAAGTTTTCTAGTGGTAATAAAAGCCATGGACTAGACACTGACCCCTGCTACTGCATAGCCATGGACCCAGGCTTGTCCCTCAGTGGTAGGTGAAACTGAGACTTCACCATGGCCCCAGGTGACAGGGCTGGCCACTCACAAAAGGCTATTACTCCCTGTAGTCTCCAGTTTTATCTCTATAATGCTCAAGCTACACCACTTCTCCTTCCCTCCCAAATGACTACCACCTACTTGCACTTTGTGGAGGCTCTCACTGCAGGCTGGTCATGCAGCTAGCAGCCCTCATGGTGACATCATCCCTCTAACCCTGCTATATATTGTGGCAGCAAGCAAATGTCTGTGGACCATGTGTGCTGTGCACTGGAGCTGGAGGGTAGAACTGTGGGCGGCAAAATGATCCTCAGATCTCTGTGCTGCCTGATTTGATTTTTACAAGTTCCAGGCTTAAGTGTGCTATGTCCACCAAGGCAGTTATAAAGCTAAGATGAACTAAGAACTGCCATCTGCGTTGCCCTTGACTGGTATAAAAACACCACAGTCAACAAGGTGTCTCTTTGCCTATTGTCAGAGAGTCACCATATCAGTGATTCTTTACATTGTTCGCAAAGTGAGTGATGGTTCGCTTTATGTCAAATTGATACAAACCATATGCAAGGATGGAACCTCAGTTGAGAAAATGTCCCCATAAGATTGGGCTGTTAGGCTGTAGGACATCTTAAATTAATAATTGATGTAAGAGAATCCAACTCACTAAAAATTGTGCCATTTGGGATGGTGGTCCTGAGGTTTGTAAGAAAGCAGACTAAACAGGCCATAAGGAGCAGACCAGTAAGGGGAACTCCTCCATGGCCTTTGCAACAACTCTTGCTATCAGATTCCTGCCTTGCTTGAATTCCTGCTTCCTGTTCCAATGATGAACTGGCGATATGGCAGTGTAAGTGAAACAAATCCTTTTCATCATGATGTTTCATCACAGTAATCATAACCTCAACTAGACAAAGTGCATATGGGCAAAAATTAGCAAAGGATATCACGTGATTTAAGGAAACCACACAGACTTTACCTTTTAAGAGAAACAGGCTGTAACACCATACAAGAGATATGAATAACCTTACATAAATAAATCATACTTCAGGCATGATAACATTTTATTTCCTAAATAAAATTCTGACCTTATATGGTACAGACGCTTTCTGGGATAGCTCAAAATGCAAGGTTATTTTGATGCTTTGTTTAAACTATTTAATGACACTCATTGACATTTCCCACACTACTAGTTGGTTATTTCTGCTAAAGTAAAGTTACCTTATCTTTAAAGTCAAGCCTAGAGATTATTCTGTTTTCAATGACTACCGTATTAATTATAACTTAGAAAGAAATTCTCATTCCTAATGACCATGTATGAGACATGCAAAAAAGGAGATCTATTCCCTTAGCAAAGACAAACAGATTTTCAACATGACCTAGCATGAACAATTGTAAATTTCTCAGACTTGTAGCTGGTAAGCTATATGAGTATATGATGTGGCACTACTCTTAATTCTACCTCTCTTTAATGTGAGTGATTCTTAACCTTCAAAATGCTACAACTCTTTAATTCAGTTCCTCATGTTTTGGTGACCGCCAACAATAAAATTACTTCGTTGCTACTTGAAAACTGTAATTTTGCTATTGTTATGAATTATAATATAGATATCTGGTATATAGGATATTAATATGTGATCCCCCAAATAGACCTGATCCACAAGTTGAGAACTGCTGTTTTAAAGAGTTCTAAGATATAAAAGCAAAGCAAAACAAGAAAGGATGCTTAAGTATCTAGCACAATAAGTCTAGTGAGATGCTTGTACTTTAGACATTACTTTTCCTATGTGCATACTCACATTCTAAACTTAAAGTGGAGGATAATACTTCCCAATGTACTCATCAAAATATTCTTTCTTATATAAAAGCAAGGATTCTGATTAATTTTTAAAGACTCAGTTTAAAAAAGTGTATATTCAAAATCACCTGTCTGGATGTTGTAATTCAGAGTTTTGAAATGGTTCTGATAAGCAAAAATTATAATAATTTCACCACTAATATTGTTGCTATTTTTAATGAGAAATTTTGTATCCAGCTTCCAATTAAGAAGGTGATGTATACTTAACGTCTATCTATATACTTATTTATAATCTAGATGAAAAATTGATCAATTACTCTAAGTACACATCATACAGCTGCAATGAAATAGCTTTAAGTTTTCGAATTTTAGATGTTAATAACATTTGTTGACCTATTATAATGTGAAGCCATATCTTACAATAAATATAACTCATTGTATATTATTTTATCATGTTGGTAAGAGAACCAAGCATTAGACCTGGAAGTCTGAAAGATGAGTTTCTCTTCTGTATTGTGGTTAATATCATTCTGTTGTTAATAATAGAGACAACACTTTGTTGTTTTTAATTGTATATTAGGGATTCCTAGCCCCACTGCAGACCATATAGTTCCCAAATAAAAGACATAGATACCTTTAGATTTATAATAAGTTTTAAAGCACTAGATCTGGGCAGATATCAATGCTCCTGTGATTTTTGTCTACTTCCTTGTCAAAATCCCCAAGATACAGCAAGCCATGTTTCATTTTGTCTACTACATCAGTTCAGGCCTCATGACTATAAACTCATGATCCAAGATACTCCACAATGAGCCTTTCCTTTACTCCCTATCTTTCCTCATGGTTTCTGCATTTGATTCCCATCCCAGGAACTTTTGTTCTGCTCTCTCTCTTCAGCCCAGCCTAGCTGCAGAAATCTTCATTAACCAATCAGGGATAACTTGGGAGTCTAAGATTACATAGAATCATTTGGTGAAAGTATCTGTTTCTCAGGGGCAACCTGTATTTAACATTTGAATAGCAGCAGCACCTTAACAACCTCCTACACTTCTCAGTTGCAAACCTGTTAATTTGGCATTTTATCATTGAAAAGGCCTGGATTTCAATATATTTATTTTTATCTGTATCACTGTAGATAAGCCATCAGACTTTTAATCTTTTAAAGACAGACATTTTAATTTAAAAGTCTAGTGTTATTATATATTCACTTATGCCGCTGGGATTAAAACAAATTTAAACAATGTATTATCAAGTCTATTTCAGTGAAATAGTAAGTTGAAGAAATAATTTAAAATAAATTTATCAATACAAGTGGAATATATGCCTGCAGTCCCAGCTGTTTGGATGGATAGAGCAGAAGCCCACTTTAGGCTTGGAGTTCAAGATTATCCTTTGAAGCATAGTGAGACTGTGTCTCAAACAAATTAAATCAAATTAATGAGAGAAGTTCTTGGACGGTGCTGGAGGCCTATTCTTTGAACCTATTTCATGCCTGCAAATCATAGGTACTAGGTACATGGGATAATAGATTGGCCAGACTTTGATAAATTCTCACCCTACTATTTGAAGCTAAAGTATCATAGCACAGGTCTCTATTGGTAGAAATGGAAAGAAAGACTATTGGATAAATTTTAACAACAATACTAAAACCAAGTTTAAATTTCTTTGATTAATGATTGCATTATGAATTCATGTTCTCACCCTATAAATTAGGAGTTTCAGTTAACATTTGTAATACACTACTTATTTATAGTGTAGTCTATATTATTTATAGATAATATTAATATTTCACTTATATATTTATGTCTTTTCATATGTGTAGATAACCAACTTACTTAAATCATAGTATAAGTTTTCTAAGAATTTCATAGTAAAGTACCAAACACCAACTACAGAAAATTTTCTCAGAATATTAGATATGGAAAGTCTGAAGTCAAATGCTGGCAGGGGTGATTCTCCCTGAAGCTTGTAAATAAGGATTTGTTTAAGCTTTACATGCACTACCTTTATATTCACATACCATTTTCCACATGTGTGCCTAATTTTAAAAAAAAGTGTCTTCTTTCTACAAAATCTAAAATTGCTTTGTATTTAAGTTCACTCAGATAACCTCATTTTAATTAATTACCACTGTACTGAGGCCATATGTCCTGAAAATTTCACATCCTGTGTTGCAAAGTGTGACATTGTGAATTGCTGTGAGTTGGAAGTTTATTTTGTTTATTTTGGATGGAAACAATTCCACCTGAAGCAATTAGAGTAAATCCACAGTGGACATTTCATTATGTGTATCCTTGCTAACTCATCCTTTCCTCACCATTGCTAGGTTGAAATAAATATACTACCTGTTTTGCATGGCTTCTTTACTTGAAGCATACCTTGTGCATTCTACTACTTAATTAGTTCTGAGGGTCCAATATGCCTTCAAGTAAGAGACTTAGGAAATGTAATCATTCCATCTACGGCATTTCCTTCTCATGGAAATAAATGAGAATTGTTGGTTTGCTTGTTTTAACTGTTACAAGAGAGACGTTTGTTTTGCAATGAACTTTATAGGTTCATTAGCTCATTGCTTTATTATCTACTACTTGAATACCATCTAATCAGACAGTGTCTTTGTAGACAATGTGATTTAGGAAAACAAAATGGCCTAGTTTGGAAGTCAGGGACAATTTTGGCTAACAATCTAAATTTCTTCTCATACATGACTCCTTGGGAGATGTCCAGAAATCTGTATTCCTTTGGTTTTTCAGAATAAGTGTATTCATTTTACCAAATGTGCTTGAGAGAACTCTCTCAAGACCCAGGTAACCAAGGGAATAAATAGCTATAGATCCTTTTAACATATTTTTGTCAACATTCTTTCCTTAATAATTATTCACCCTGGAAGTACTTGGTCACATGCCCAGACCCTTCCAAGTCAGTATCCATTGGATGACCTTGATCCCCTCCCTGCTTGCCAGCATTTCTAAGCCTGGTTGAATTCATGCCACAGGATCAGAAAGATTTTAATAGAACTGAGGATTAAATGGAGATAATTTGTCCTCCAGAATCTACTTCTTTGAGGCTACTTAATATCTATTAAAAAAATTTCTCTTCCACAATGATATGTAGCAGACAAATAGTATTAATTAATAAAAGTCATCAAAATGGTTATGTTTATATTTTTCTGTAGAATATCAGATCATATTCCCAAGTTAAAACAGAAATGTAAGGGTTTGTTTCTAGAACAAAAAGGACACCATCAATGTCTACAGGGTTAAAATGCAATTGAGTGTGACAGCAAAAAGTGGCTTTCACAATAGTAAAATACGAAACACATTTAAAACTATAACTGTTTTCAGCGAGTCAAATAGACTGTAAATATCCAAAGAACATTTGTATATGTTTATCCATTCAAAGCGAAGAGAAATATATAATTACATTTCTAAGTTAAGAGTAAAATTGGCTAGTATCCTAGAAATATCTTTCTCTTGAACAATACTCATTATTTTTATTTCCAAAGGCAAAATAATTTTAAATATTTTTCTGAGATTTTCATACATAAATACATAAATACTCAGATTAATAAACTATTCATCTTTAATTATTACTCTTACATAAATATACACATATATGTATTCATATCCTCTGGCTCTTAGAATCTTTCTGATATCACTTTCTGTATCCTGTTCAATAGTGCTCAAGTATATAGGTTGTATTATAGATGGACTAAGTAGGGTTCTTAAACATCACAGTCTCACTTGTTCTCTGGATTTGGACCAGTTGTGGATCTTTGTACTAAGCCACATCTACTACAAAAAGAATATTCTTTGAAAAGGGTTAATCTAAACTTTTCTATGGGTTTAATGATCAGTGTTTTGCATGGTTAAAAGCTATACCGATTTAGCGAAATGGTAATAGCAGTTTTTCCTTTAGAGTCCATGGACTTTCCAGCCATGGGTAGTTAGATAGGTTTCTATTGTCAAATGTGCCAAGCATGTGCTCCCCAGTATTGAGCAAACCTTAATCTGGTACACAACTGTTTTTTGCCTCCAAACTAAGTGGTACCACTTCCATCATTAAAAATATTTTACTAAACTATATCTTTAAATATCTTAGGTTTACAGAAATTTAACATGTAATATATATGTTCAATCCTTAGGAATGGAACTTCAGAAATCATTACTACTTAAATATACAAGTCTCAATAGGGGAAAATTGATTCAGGGCCATTAATAGGAATATTAGATTAGAAAGATGACCATTTTCCCACGTGGACATATAAATATTTTATTATCTAGGAGCAAACATTCTATGAAGGAATTTCATCCATTTTCAGAAAAAAACCCTGCAAATCAAACCATTACTCTTGTTTACAAAAAACACATAATTTCCTTCATAATGACTTATGTAAAATAAAAATTCCTGCCTGGTATGGTTCATACCTTTAGTTCACTTGGGAGGCAGAGATAGGCAGATCTCTGAATTTGAAGCCATCCTGATATGCAGAGCTAGTTTTAGGACAGGGTTAAACAAAGAAACCCTGTTCAAAAACAAAACAAAACAAAACAAAAAACAAATTAAAAAGAATTCCAAGGCAGAAAAGGCGGAGGAGGTGAGGCAGGAACTCTCAGTGCTGTCCTCGATCTTCTGCGGGCCCCACGAGTGGGAGATGTTGAGCTGTTCAGGCTGCTGAAAAGTGGCGGCCAGTTCCAGACACCTGCTAGATGTGTAACCATGCAGCGCACATTCATGAATGCCTTCTCTTCTAACATAGGCATGACACCG
Source organism: Rattus rattus (assembly GCF_011064425.1). Taxonomy (NCBI): domain Eukaryota; kingdom Metazoa; phylum Chordata; class Mammalia; order Rodentia; family Muridae; genus Rattus; species Rattus rattus. Next base: position 113,735,163 of record NC_046155.1, on the reverse strand, counting down.
AGCCCCTTCTCTGAGAGTTTATAATCTGTAAAGCAATTATTGTTATTATTTTAAAAAGCTAAAACTTTTTGGACTTTAGAGGAAAGCACCTAGCACCATCTGGGCCCCTGTGCACAGGGTCCCCAGTGAAGGCGGGGCAGGCCCTTTTGGTTGCTGCCCTAACTGAGAGCTGACACACTGCTCTGAGAAGCGACTCCACGCTCTGGACAAGAGGTAAAACCAACTTTTCTGCTCGAAGTGACCCACCTGGTGGACTCAGGACTCACAAAGGCTAAATTCCTCTGGGACCCAGCACTTTCGGTTTCTAGCTGGGGCCCGAACCTCCCTGATCCTGGCCCACAGCTCCCTGCTCCCAAAACCCGTGGGAGAGAGAGCTCACTGCCCAGACAGGTGGACACTCCTGAGACTGCAGGGCAGGAGGGACCTCCAGTACTGCCCACCCCTGCCCACATCCCTGGCCCAAGAGGAAACTGTATAGGGCCTCTGGGAACAGGAAGATAGGGGCAGTCAACACTGCAGTCCAGACACCGCCCGGATCTGAAGGGACTCGGTCAAACAGGTCCCTGCACCCAAATCCCATGGGAGGGGGAGCTAGACCTTCAGAGGGGCAGACAGGACTGGGAAGCCAGAGGAGACTACTCTCTGTCCACATTTCTGACTGTAGAGGAAAATGCCTAGCACCATCTCGGCCCCATGTGCACAGGGTCCTGAGCTAAGGTAGGGCAGGCCCTTCTGGTTGCTGCCCTCATGGAGAGCTGAAACCCGGCTCTGAGAAGCAACTCCAGGCCTGAGACCAGAGGTAAGACCAACATTTCTGCTCCAAGTGATCTGCCTGGTGGACTCAGGACACTCACCCACAGGAACAGCTGAAGAGCAGTAGACAGGAACGACTACACGCCTGAAATGTGAACACTCTGTTCCCATAACTGGCTGAGAGAGAACAGGAAAACAGGTCTACAGCACTCCTGAAACACAGGCTTATAGGACGGTCTAACCACTGTCAGAAAAAACAGAATAAGGTAACACCAGAGACAACCTGATGGCAAGAGGCAAGCACAGGAACCAAAGCAACAGAAACCAAGACTACATGGCATCATCAGAGCCCAATTCTCCCATCAAAGCAAACACTGAATATCCAAACACACCAGAAAAGCACGATCTAGATTTTAAATCACATTTGATCATGATGATAGAGGACTTCAAGAAAACATAAAGAATTCCATTAGAGAAATGCAGGAAAACACAAATAAACAAGCAGATACCTATAGAGAGGAAATGCAAAAATCCCTGAAAGCATTACAGGAAAACACAATCAAGCAGGTGAAGGAATTTAAAATGGAAATAGAAGCAATAAAGAAAGCACAAAGGGAGACAACCCCGGATATAGAAAACCAGAGGAAGAGACAAGGAGCCATAGATCCAAGAATCACCAACAGAATACAAAAGATAGAAGAGAGAATCTCAGGAGCAGAAGATTGCATAGAAATCATTGACACAACTGTAAAAGATAATGTAAAAGGGAAGAAGCTACTGGCCCAAAACACACAGGAAACCAGGACACAATGAGAAGATCAAACCTAAGGATAATAGGTATAAAAGAGAGTGAAGACTCCCAACAAAAAGGACCAGTAAATATCTTCAACAAAATCATAGAAGAAAACTCCCCTAGCCTAAAGAAAGAGATGCCCATAAACATACAAGAAGCCTACAGAAGGGAGACATAACTACAGAGCCAGAGGAAATTAAAAAAAATCATCAGATCCTACTACAAAAGCCTATATTCAACAAAACTTGAAAATCTGCAGGAAATGGACAATTTCCTAGACAGATACAAGATACCGAAGTTAAATCAGGAACAAATAAACCACTTAAACAACCCCATAACTCCTAAAGAAATAGAAGCAGTCATTAAAGGTCTCCCAACCAAAAAGAGCCCAGGTCCAGATGGGTTCAGTGAAGAATTCTATCAGACCTTCATAGAAGACCTCATATCAATACTATCCAAACTATTCCACAAAATTGAAACAGATGGATTGCTACCTAATTCCTTCTATGAAGCCACAATTACTCTCATACCTAAATCACACAAAGACCCAGCAAAGAAAGAGAACTTCAGACCAATTTCCCTTATGAATATCGACACAAAGATACTAAGTAAAATTCTTTCAAACCGAATTCAAGAGGATTTCAAAACAATCATCCATCATGATCAAGTAGGCTTCATTCCAGGGATGCAGGGATGGTTTAATATATGGAAAACCATCAACATAATCCACTATATAAACAAACTGAAAGATAAAAACCACATTATCATTTCATTAGATGCTAAGAAAGCATTTGATAAAATTCAACACCCCTTCATGATAAAAATCCTGGAAAGAATAGGAATTCAAGGCCTATACCTAAACATAGTAAAAGCCATATACAACAAACCAGTCGCTAACATTAAACTAAATGGAGAGAAACTTGAAGCATTCCCCCTAAACTCAGGGACTAGACAAGGCTGCCCACTCTCTCCCTACTTATTCAATATAGTTCTTGAAGTTCTAGCCAGAGCAATCAGACAACAAAAGGAGATCAAAGGGATACAGATTGAAAAGGAAGAAGTCAAAATATCACGATTTGCAGACGATATGATTGTATACTTAAGTGATCCCAAAAGTTCCACCGGAGAACTACTAAACCTGATAAACACCTTCAGCAAAGTGACTGGGTATAAAATTAACTCAAATAAATCAGTAGCCTTCCTCTACACAAAAGAGAAACAAGCCAAGAAAGAAATTAGGGAAATGACACCCTTCATAATAGTCCCAAAAATATAAAATACCTCGGTGTGACTTTAACTAAACAAGTGAAAGATCTGTATGAAAAGAACTTCAAGCCTCTGAAGAAAGAAATTGAAGAAGACCTCAGAAGATGGAAAGATCTCCCATGCTCATGGATCGGCAGGATTAATATAGTAAAAATGGCCATTTTACCAAAAGCGATCTACAGATTCAGTGCAATCCCCATCAAAATTCCAACCCAATTCTTCATCGAGTTAGACAGAACAATTTGCAAATTCATCTGGAATAACAAAAAAACCCAGGATAGCTAAAACTATCCTCAACAATAAAAAGACTTCCGGGGAAATCACTATCCCTGAACTAAAGCAGTATTAGAGAGCAATAGTGATAAAAACTGCATGGGATGGTACAGAGACAGACAGACAGACCAGTGGAATAGAATTGAAGACCCAGAAATGAACCCACACACCCATGGTCACTTGATTTTCGAGAACAGAGCCAAAACCATTCAATGGAAAAAAGATAGCATTTTCAGCAAATGGTGGTGTTTCAACTGGAGGTCGGCATGTAGAAGAATGCAGATTGATCCATTCATATCACCCTGTACAAAGCTTAAGTCCAAGTGGATCAAGGACCTTCCTATCAAACCAGATACACTCAAACTAATAGAAGAAAAAGTGGGAAAGAATCTTGAACACTTGGGCACTGGAGAAAATTTCCTGAACAAAACACCAATGGCTTATGCTCTAAGATCAAGAATCGACAAATGGGATCTCATAAAACTGCAAAGACTCAGCTATCAAAAACAATGACTTTATGAAATTCATAGGCTGGGTTTCATGGTTGGAACTGGAAAATATCATCCTGAGTGAGCTAACCCAATCACAGGAAAACACACATGGTATGCACTCATTGATAAGAGGCTATTAGCCCAAATGCTTGAATTACCCTAGATGCCTAGAACAAATGAAACTCAAGACGGATGATCAAAATGTGAAAGCTTCACTCCTTCTTTAAAAGGGGAACAAGAATACCCTTGGCAGGGAATAGAGAGGCAAAGATTAAAACAGACACAGTAGGAACACCCATTCAGAGCCTGCCCCACATGTGACTGATACACATACAGCCACCCAATTAGACAAGATGGATGAAGCAAAGAAGTGCAGGCCGACAGGAGCCTGGATGTAGATCTCTCCTGAGAGACACAGCTAGAATACAGCAAATACAGAGGCGAATGCCAGCAGCAAACCACTAAACTGAGAACAGGACCCCCATTGAAGGAATCAGAGAAAGGACTGGAAGAGCTTGAAGGAACTCGAGACCCCTTATGAGCAACAATGCCAAGCAACCAGAGCTTTCAGGGACTAAGCCCCTACCCAAAGGCTATGCATGGACTGACCCTGGACTCTGACCTCATAGGTAGCAATGAATAGCCTAGTAAGAGCACCAGTGGAAGGGGAAGCCCTTGGTCCTGCTAAGACTGAACCCCCAGTGAATGTGACTGTTGGGCGGAGGGCGGTAATGGGAGGATGATGGGGAGGGGAATACCCATAAAGAAGGGGAAGAGGAGGGTTAGGGGGATGTTGGCCTGGAAACCGGGAAAGGGAATAACATTCAAAATGTAAATAAGAATTACTCAAGTTAATTAAAAAAAAAAACTGCAAAGCTTCTGTATGGGAAAGGACACTGTATTTAGGACAAAACAGCAACCAATGGATTGGGAAAATATCTTTACCAATCCTACAACTGATTAGAGGGCTTATATCCAAAATATACAAAGAACTCGCGAAGTTAGATTGCAGGGAGACAAATAACCCTATTAAAAATGGGGTTCAGAGCTAAACAAAGAATACACAACTGAGGAATACGGAATAGCTGAGAAACACCTAAAGAGATGTTCAACATCTTTAGTCATAAGGGAAATGCAAATCAAAACAACCCTGAGACTCCACGTCACGCCAGTCAGAATGGTTAAGATCAAAACTCAGGTGATAGCAGATGCTGGCAAGGATATGGAGAAGGAGGAACACTCCTCCATTGTTGGTGCGATTGCAGACTGGTACAACCATTCTGGAAATCAGTCTGGAGGTTCCTCAGAAAATTGGATATTGCACTACCTGAGGACCCAGCTATACTTCTTTTGGGCATATACCCACAAGATGCTCCAACATATAACAACGACACATGCTCCACTATGTTCATAACAGCCTTATTTATAATAGCCAGAAGCTGGAATGAAACTCAATGCCCTTCAACAGAGCAGAACATATACAGCCACCAAACTAGATAAGATGGATGAAGCAAAGAAGTGCAGGCTGACAGGAACCGGATGTAGAACTCTCCTTAGAGATACAACCAGAATATGGCAAATACATGGGTGAATGCCAGTAGCAAACCACTGAACTGCAAATGGGACCGCCGTTGAATGAATCAGAGAAAGGACTGAAATAGCTTGATGGGGCTTGAGACCCCATATGAACAACAATGCCAACCAACCATCCAAAGACTATACATGGACTGACCCTGGCCTCCAACTGCATAGGTAGCAATGAATAGCCTAGTGAAAGCACCAGTGGACGGAGAAGCCCTTGGTCCTGCCAAGACTGAACCCCCAGTGAACGTGATTTGTTGGGGGGAGGGTGGTAATGGGGGAAGGACGGGGAGGGGAACACCCATACAGAAGGGGAGATGGAGGGGTTTGTTGGCCTGGAAACAGGGAAAGGGAATAACAATGGAAATGTAAATAAGAAATGTCTCAAAATATTTAATATGTTTGCAACCTTACCTTATGTAATCTATGAACAAATTTATAGTCAATAATCAAATACAGGCATGTTCTTGTAGAAAGTAAGGCAATTCTGAAAGATAGTTTTCTAACTTGAAAAATTTATTTAGCGTATATTCCTAAGCATATGTGTCCTTAATTTTAAATACTACTTAAAGTATAAAAGCTGAATATTTGTTTATGAATTTGATATGAAAAAAATCATGAAATAGATCTTATGTCTTATTTTCATATTTTGGGTATTTTTATATTATTTTAGTGAAATGTAATGCATAGGTTATAGCATTAGAAGATAAATGACTTTAAAATGGAAATTTTTCAAGTAAAATTAGTCACATTTATAGTAGCTGGTGTTAATTATTATGAGCCATAAATGTTTAAACCTCATTATCCACTTACATCACCATTTCCCTTTTCTGTACGTTTGTGAAGTTAAATAAAAAATGAACAATTTGTTTCTAATAAAACATTCAGTGAAGATATTATAATGTTATGTAACTATGTATCATGGTAGAATTTAATAAGCATAAGAACTTGGCATGGCTGATATTAATGCCTTTCTTCACCAATGTATTTTGGCAATTGGTCCCAAATCACTTGACCTGTAAACCCTGGACTGGAACAAATGAGCTTTGCTACGTTTGCTTCTCAGTCCACAGTTTCCTCCTTACACCACCTCAAGAATGCCTTCTCACCAATTTCTAGAGAAGCTTATTAGAAGTGTGGACTTTAATGAGGTTATTACTGGCAACTTAATCTCCAGCCCTGATAGGATGAAGATAATTGCTTGGAATGACTAAATCAGCATAAAGGAATGCAAGCTATCTTAATCTCTTATAGCAGAAAACAATTCTGTCTTATATGTGAAAAAAGAAGAGATGTTCCTAAAGTCAAGGTTAGAGTCAGAGCAATAAAAATAGGTGAGAGGAAAGGAGAGAGTTATCATGGAAGAAATATGGAATAATAATGCTGAAGGCATCTAAAGTCCCATACTGTAATCACAATAACCTCCATGTCTTCATTGCCTGGCTTGTTAATGTGCCTCTCTCTACTCCAGGTCCTTATTACATTAAATCAAAGTCATTGAACTGGGTAATGTCTAAGGCTGGTTGAGCTTTAATCTTTGCTGCACTCATTATGGAATCAGTAGTAGAGGACAAACAGTGTAAGCACAGCAGAATCATTTAAATTATTGACAATGACTCTCCATTAAAATTTTAATTGTACTTAATATTTATGACACTAAATTTTGATACTTGGATATATTCAATATTTAGTTAGATCATATGTGCAAACACAATGTTCGATAAAATGGTATTTTATAAACAGCAACAATTAGTATTGAATATGGATTAAGTAAAATTTTACACGATTTCCTCAAAGCCCCTTTCACCTTGATTTTGTCCAGTTTATTACCACTCTCTCTTTTTACAAAAACATTCATATCACACTGGAAATATATAACCTGCCATATATAACCTGCCACAGTCTTTATATTTTGACTATAATTTGTCACTTTTCAGTAACATTTTTTCACAAATTGTGTAGAAAATATGTTAAGAATTGACGTATATTTGTTTTGTGAATAAATCATTCAATGTGAAAGAGCACGTGAATCTAGTAAAGATGGAGCTTAAACAACATGCGGGAGGTCACAGTGTCGTATATTGAGATGTACGACAAGAATGTCAAGTCTCTGAAGAAAGAAATTGAAGAAGACCTCAGAAGATGGAAAAGTGCCCCCATGCTCATGGATAGGCAGGATTAAGGTAGCAAACATGGCCATCTTACCAAAGCAATCTATCGATTCAATGAACCTTCCATCAAAATTCCAACTCAATTCTTCATAGACATAGGAAGGGCAATTTGCAGATTCATTTGGAAAAGCAGAAAACCCAGGATAGCGAAAACTGTTGTCAAAAATAAGGTAACTTCTGGGGAAATCACCATCCCTGACCTCAAGCTGATCACACAGCAATAGTGAAAAAAAATGCTATGGTATTTGTACAGAGATAGGCATGTAGATCAATGGAATAGAATTGAAGACCCAGGGGCTGGGATTTAGCTCAGTGGTAGGCGCTTACCTAGGAAGCGCAAGGCCCTGGGTTAGGTCCCCAGCTCAAAAAAGAACCAAAAAAAAAAAAAAAAAAAAATTGAAGACCCAGATATGAACCCACATACTTATGGATACTTGAGTTTTGACAAAGAAGCTAAAATCATACAGTGGAAAAGACAACATATTTAATGAATGGAGGTTGGCTTATAGAACAATGCAAATTGACCCATTCTTATCTACTTGTACAAAGTTCAAGTCCAAGCGGATCAAAGACCTTCACATAAAACCAGATAAACTGAATCTATTAGAAGAGAAATTGGAAAAGAGCCTTGAACATATCAGCAAGGGGAAAACTTCCTAGATAAACACCAATGCTCTCATAATTGACAAATGGGATCTCATAAGTTTCTCTAAGGAAAAAAACACTGTCAATAGGACAAAATGGCAACCTACAGAATGGGAAAAGATCGTTACCAACCTTACATCCTATAGAAGGCTAAAATCCAATATATATCAAGAAATTAGACTCCAAAGAATCAAATTACCCTATTTTAAAAAAAATGTGGTATAGGGCTAAACAAAGAATTCTCAACTGAGGAGTCTCAAATGACAAAGAAGCACCCAATGAAAAGTTCAATATCTTTAGTCATCAGGGAAATGAAAATCAAAATGACCCTGAGATTCCACCTCATATCAGTCAGAAGGGCTAAGATCAAAAACTAAGGTGTCAGCAGATGCTGGAGAAGATGAGAACAAAGAGGAACACTCCACTATTGCTGTTGGGATTGTAAGCTGGCACAACCATTCTGGAAATCAGTCTGGCGGTTCCTCAGAATATTGAAAATAGTTCTACCGGAGGACCAAGCTATACCACTCCTGGGGATATACCCAAAAGATGCTTTAACATATAAAAGGGAAACATGTTCCACTATGTTCATAGCATCCTTATTTATAACTGCCAGGAGCTGGAAACCCAGATGTTCCTCAACAGGGGAATGGATACAGAAAATGTGGTACATTTACGCAATGGAGTACTACTCAATTATAAAAAACTATGACTTCATGAAATTCTTAGGAAGGTGGATGGAACTAGAAGATATTCTGAGTTAAGTAACCCAGTCACAAAAGAACACACATGGTATGTACTCATTGATAAGTGGATATTAGGAAAACGCTCTGAATACCCATTTTACAACTTATAGATCATATGAAGCTCAAGAAGAAGGAAGACTAAAGTGTGGATGCTTCAGTCCTACTTAGAAAGGGGAACACAATAATCATGGGAGGTAGAGGGGGGAGGGACTTTGGAGAAAGAAAGGAGAGTGAGATGAAAAAAGGTAGCAGGACCAGGTTGGGAGAAGACAGGGGAGATGTAAAGAGGGTCAGAAAATTGAAGAGTTATGTAGCAATGGGGATGGGGAACTGGGGGTAGACAACAGAAAGTCCCAGATGCCAAGAAAACAAGAGGTTCCCAGAACCCAACAGGCATAACATTAACTGAATTATCCAACAAAGGGGAGAGAGAATCTGTAGAGACCATACCCAGTGGTTAGTCACAGACAAGGCTGAAGGATGGGGCCACTCACCTGTCTTAAAATTTTAACCCAGAATTGTTCCTGTCTAAAGGAAATGAGGGGACAAAGAGTGGAGGAGAGAGTGAAGGAACGACCATCTAGAGACTGTCCCACCTGAGGATCCATCCCAAATGCACCCACCAAACCTAGTCTCTATTGCTGATGCCAAGAATTGCTTGATCACTGGAGCCTAATATGGATGTGCTCTGAGAGGCTTTGCCAGAGCCTTTCTGATATAGATGCAGGTGCTTGCAGCCAACCATCAGACTGAGCACAGGGACACCAATGGAGGAGCTAGGGGGAAGGACTGAGGGAGTTGAAGGGGTTCTCAACACCATAAGAAGAACAACAATATCAACCAACCAGGACCTCCATTCCCGCCCACCCCACCCCCCCCCCGAGCTTGCAGGGACTACATCACCTTCCAAAGAATACACTTGGAGAGATCTATGGCTCCTGGACCTATTTCCAGTGACGGCTTGATGCTGCAGTATAGGGGAATGCTAGAGTAATGGGGTGGGAGTGAGTTGGTGGGTGAGAGAGCACCCTAATAGAAGCAGAGGGCAGAGAATGGGATTACAATATTTGGAGGGGAAACTGGGAAGGGGATACCATTTGAAATGTAAGTAAATAAAATAATCGTTATAAAATTAAAAAAAAAGAAACATGGTTTCCCTATACAAAATGGATCAGTTTTCCTAGATCATTAATGCTCTTTAAATCATTTTGTTGTTGTTGTTGTTGTTGTTGGATTTTATTTTTATTTACTTTTCAAATGTTATTCCCTTTACCCATTTCCTGGACATAAGCCCCCTACCCCATTCCCATCTCCTTCTTCTATAAGGGTCTTCTCCTCCCCAATCACCCCCTATCCAGCCCCCCTCCCTAACATTCCCTACACTGGGAGGTCCAGCCTTGGCAGGACCAAGGGCTCCTCCTTGCATTGGTGTCCAACAAGGCCATCCTCTGCTACATATGCAGCTGGAGCCATGGCTCTAGTCTTTGGGTAGTAATTTAGTCCATGAGAGCTCTGGTTGGTTGGCATTGTTGTTCTTATGGGGTTGCAAGCCCCTTCAGCTCTTTCAATCCTTTCTCTAATCCCTCCAACTGGGATCCCATTCTCAGTTCAATGATTTGCGATTAGCATTCACCTCTGTATTTGACATGATCTGACTGTGCCTTTCAGGAGACAATTACATCTACCTCCTGTCAGGATGAACATCTTATCTTCATCAATCTGATCTAGTTTTGGTGGAGATATATATATGTATATGTATATGTATATGTATATGTATATGTATATGTATATGTATATGTATATGTATATGTATATATGGAATGTATACACATGTGGGGCAGCAGGCTCTGAAAGGCTTTTCCTTCAGTCTCTGCTCCAAACATTGGCTCCAAATTCCCTGCTATGAATATTTTTGTTCCCCCTTTTAAGAAAGAGTGAAGCATTCACACTTTGGTCATCATTCTTGTGCTTCATGTGGTCTGTGGATGGTATATTTGGTAATTCGAGCTTTTGAGCTAATATTCACTTATCGGTGAGTGCATACCATGTGTATTTTTCTGAGATTGGGTCACCTCACTCAGAGTGATATTTTCTAGTTCATTCCATTTTCCTATGAATTTCATGAAGTCGTTGTTTTTGATAACTGAGTTGTAATCCATTGTGTAGATGTACCACAGTACTCTGTTGAAGGGCATCTGGGTTCTTTCCAGCTTCTGGCTATTATAAATAAGGCTGCTATGAACATAGTGGAGCATGTGTCTTTGTTGTATGTTGGAGCATTATTTGGCTATATGCCCAGGAGAGGTATAGCTGGGTCCTCAGGTAGTATAATGTCCAATAATCTGAGGATGATCCAGACTGATTTCCAGAGTGGCTGAACCAACTTGCAATCCCACCAATAATGGAGAATGTTCCTCTTTCTGCACATCCTTGTCAGCATCTGTTGTCACCTGACTTTTTTATCTTAGCCATTTTGACTGATGTGAGGTAGAATCTCAGAGCTATTTTGATTTATATTTCCCTGATGACTACGGATATTGAACATTTCTTTAGGTACTTCTCAGATACTTATATTCCTTAGCTGAAAATTCTGTATTTAACTCTGTACCCCATTTTTAATAGGGATATGTGGCTCTCTGGAGAATAACTTCTTGAGTTTTTGTATATATTGGACATTACTCCTCTATCAGATGTAAGATTGGTAAAGATTAATCTTTACCAATCTGTTGGTTTCAGTTTTGTCATAATGACAGTGTCCTTTGCCTTACAGAAGCTTTGCCTTACAGAAGTTCTATGAGATCTCATTTGTTTATTTTTGATCTTAGAGCATAAGCCATTCGTGTTTCGTTCAGGAAATTTTCTCCAGTGCCCAGGTGTTCGAGGCTCTTCCCCCCTCTTTCTTCTGAGTTTGAGTGTATCTGGTTTGATATGGGGGTCCTTGATCCACTTTGACTTAAGTTTTGTACAGGGTATGAAAAATGGATCAATTTGCACTCTTCTACATACTGACCTCCAGTTGAACCAGCACCGTTTGTTGAAAATGCTACCTTTTTTCCACTGGATAGTTTTACATACTTTGTCAAAGATCAAGTGGCCATAGATGTATGGGTTCATTTGTGGGTCTTCAATTCTATTCCATTTATCTACCTGCTTGTCTCTGTAACAATACTATATAGTTTCTGTCACTATTGCTCTGTAACAATACCTGAAGTCAGAGATGGTGATTCCCCCAGAAGTTCTTTTATTGTTGAGGACAGTTTTTGCTATCCTGGGATTTTTGTTATTTCAAATAAATTTGCAATTTGCTCTTTCTAACTCTATAAATAATTGAGTTTTAATTTTGATAGGGATTGCATTGAATCTGTAGATTGCTTTTGGCAAAATGGCCATTTTTACTATATTAATCCTGCTAATCCATGAGAATGGGAGTTCTTTTTGTCATCTTCTGAGATCTTCAATTTTTTCTTTCTTTTTTATTTTTTGATGATTCAACAATGCTTTTTTATTTTCATCTTTATTAAATTGGGTATTTTTTATTTACATTTCAAATGACTTGAAGTTCTTGTCATACAGATCTTTCACTTCCTTGGTCAGAGTCACACCAAAGTATTTTTTTGTTATTTGGGACTATTATGAAGGGTATCATTTCCTTATTTTCTTTCTCAGCCCATATCCTTTGAGTGGAGAAATGCTACTGTTTGAGTTAATTTTTTACCCAGCCACTTTGCTGAAGTTGTTTATCAGGCTTAGTAGTTCTCTGGTGGAACTTTTTGGGTCAATTTAGTATACTATCATATCATCTGCAATTAGTGGTTTTTTGACTTCTTCCTTTCCAATTTGTATCCTTTTGACCTCCTTTTGCTGTCTGATTGCTCTGGCTAGGATTTTGAGTACTATATTGAATACATAGGGATAGAGTGGGCAGCCTTGTCTAGTCCCTGATTTTAGTGGGATTACTTCAAGTTTCTCTCCATTTAGCTTGATGTTGGCTACTGGTTTGCTGTACATTGCTTTTACTATGTTTCAGTATGGGCCTTGAATTCCTGTTCTTTCCAAGACATTTAACATGAAGGGGTGTTGAATTTTGTCAAATGCTTTCCTAGTATCTAATAAGATGATGATGTTGTTTTTTTTTCCTTTGAGTTTGTTTACATAGTGGATTACTTTGAAGGATTTCTGTATACTGAACCATCCCTGCATTCCTGGGATCATGATGAATGATTATTCTGATGTGGTTTTCTATTTGGTGAGTTAGAATTTCATTGAGTAAATTTGAGTCAATATTCATAAGGGAACTTGGTCTGAAGTCCTCTGTTGGGTCTTTGTATGGTTTAGGCATAAGTGTAATTGTGGCTTCATAGAAGGAATTGTATAGTACTCCTTCTGTTTCTATTTTGTGGACTAGTTTGGACAGTATTGGTATGAGGTCTTCAATGATAGTCTCATAGAATTCTGCACTAATCCCATCTGGTCCTGGGCTTTTTTTTGGGGGGGGGGTAGGGGGAGTTACAGAACTGTTTAAATGATCCTAATTTAACTTTGGTACCTGGTATATGTCTAGAAAAATTGTTCATTTCCTCCAGATTTTCCAGTTTTTGTTGAATGTAGGCTTTTGTAGTAGGATCTGATGATTTTTTTGAATTTACTCAGATTCTTTTGATATGTCTCCCTTTTCATTTCTAATTTTTTTTTTAATTTGGATATTCTTTCTGGGCCTTCTGGTTAATCTGGCTAAGGGTTTATCTACCTTATTTATTTACTCAAAGAACAATCTCCTGGTTTTGTTTATTCTTTTTTTAGTTCTACTTGATTGATTTCAGCCCTGAGTTTGATTATTTCCTGCTGTCTACTCCTCTTGGGTGTATTTCTTTCTTTTTGTTCTACAGCTTTAAGGTATGCTGTCAAGCTGCTAGTGTATGGTCTCTCCAGTTTCTTTTTGGAGACAGCCAGAGCTATGAGTTTTCCTCTTGGCATTACTTTCATTGTGTCCCATAAGTTTGGGTATGCTGTGCTTTCATTTTCATTAAATTCTAAAAAGTCTTTAATTTCTTTCTTTATTTCTTTCTTGACCAAGTTATCATTGAGTAGAGCATTGTTCAAATTCCATGTATATGTGGGCTTTCTGTCATTTTTGTTGTTATTGAAGAGCAGCCTTAGCTCGTGATCTGATAGGATGCATGGGATTATTTCAATCTTCTTGTACCTTTTGAGGACTGTTTTGTGACCAACTATATGGTCAATTTTAGAGAAGGTACCATGAGATGCTGAGAAGAAAGTATACTCTTTTGTTTTAGGATGAAATTTTCTATAAGTATCTGTTAAATCCATTTGGATCATAACTTCTATTAGTTTCTTTATGTCTCTGATTCGTTTTTGTTTCCATGATAGGTACACTGATGAGAGTCGGGTGTTGAAATCTCCCACTATTATTGTGTAAGGTGCAATGTGTACTTTGATCTTTAGTAAGGTTTCTTTTATGAATGTAGGTGCCCTTGCATTTGGCACATAGATATTCAGGATTGAGATTTCATCATAGTTGATTTTTCCTTTTATGAATATAAAGTGTCCTTCCTTATCTTTTTTGATAACTTTTGGTTGAAAGTTGATGTTGTTCGAAATTAGAATGGCTACTCCAGCCTGTTTCTTGAGACCATTTGCTTGGAAAGTTGTTTTCTAGCCTTTTACTCTGAGGTAGTGTCTGCCTTTGACATTGAAGTGTATTTCCTGCATGCAGCAAATGCTGGGGTCTCTTTATGTATCCTGTCTGTTCTGCTATGTCTTTTTATTGGGAAATTGAGTCCATTGATGTTAAGAGATATTAAGAAATAGTGATTGTTGTTTCCTGTTATTTTTGTTGTTAGTTGTGGTATTATGTTTATGTCTCTCTTCTTTTGGTTTTGTTACAAGGAGATTACTTTCTTGTTCTTTATTGGATGTAGTTGCCTTCCTTGTGTTGGAGTTTTCCATCTATTATCCTTTGTAAGGCTGGGTTTGTGGAAATATATTGTGTAAATTTGTTTTTGTCATGGAATATCTTGGTTTCTCTATCTACGTTAATTGAGAATTTTGCTGGATATAGTAGCCTGGGCTGGCATTTTTATTCTCTTAGGGTCTATATGACATCTGTTCAGGATCTTCTGGCCTTCACAGTCTCTGGTGAGAAGTCTCGTGTAATTCTGACAGGTCTTACTCTATTTGTTACTTGACCTTTTTTCCTTACTGCTTTTAATATTCTTTCTTTGTTTTGTGAGTTTAGTGTTTTGACTATTATTTGACAGGAGGAATTTCTTTTCTGGCCCAATCTGTAGGGTTCTTGTATATTTATTGACATATCTTTCTTTAGGTTAGGGAAGTTTCTTTTTTTTTTTTTTCTATAATTTTGTTGAAGATGTTTACTGACCCTTTAAGTTGGGAGTCTTCTCTCTCTATAACTTTTATCCTTTTCTTTGCTCTTCTCACTGTGTCCTGGACTTCCTGGATGTTTTGGGTTAGGAGACGTTTGCAATTTATATTATCTTTGACGGTTGTGTAAATGTTTTCTATGATATCTTCTGCCCCTGAGAGTCTCTCTCCTATCTCTCATATTGTTTTTGATGCTTGCATTTATGACTCCTGATCTTTTTCCTAGACTTTCTATCTCCAAGGTAGATATATTTTCTCTCTCTCCTCACAGGATTTGGGTACAGAGAGCTGTGGGACTGGTTCAGTTCCTTTGTTGCGTTTACTCCAAGGTGTTTTATTATTTTTAATGCTATTGGAAATGAAAGTGTCCCCATGATCTTTTACTCAATGTGTTTGGTTCTGGTACATAGAAAGAGTACTGATATTTCTAAGTCAGTTTCACTTTGTTTCTCTGCTGAAATTATTATTTCTAGCCATTTTATATTAGAATTTTGGGTTCTCTTATGTATAACCTCTCTTCTGCAAAAGAGATGTTTGGGCTTCCTTTTTTTCCATTTGTGTTCATTTAATTTCATTCTTTTATTTTCTTGCGCCAGTGTTTCCAGCAATATATACAAAAGGATTATGGATAAATGGCAGCCCTATATCATTTTCAATTTTAATTGAATTTCTTCAAGTTTTTATCCATTTTGGATAATGTTCATAGTGGGTTCATCCTACATGGCTTTTGTTGTATTGTGGTATGTTGCTTCTAGTTATTCTCTCTCTAGAATTTTATCATAACACTGTATTGAATATTTTCAAAGTTTTTTATACATTTATTATAGTGATGATGTGATTTTTGTCTTTCATAGCATTTATATAATTTAATATATTTATCAGTTACACATGTTGTTGACCCAACCTGCATTTCTGGGACAAAGGCAACTTGATTGTAGTAGATTATTTTCTTGATACATGCTTCTACTTGATGTATAAATGTTTTTTATTTTATTTTTTAACTGTCCTGTTGTTGTCTGCCTCCTGTTCTTCCCTCCCACAGTTTCTCATCCCATTCCTCCTTCCAAATCCCCAACCCTCAATCTTCACAAGGATGTCTCCAACACCACTCCTGACAGGCCACCCACTCCTTAGGGCCTCAAGTCTCTTGAGGGTTAGGCATCCCTTCTTCCTATGAGGCCAGACCAGGCCTCAGTGTATATGTGTCAGGGGCCTTGAATCAGGTCATGTTGCTGCCTGGTTAGTGGCTCAGTGTCTGAGAGGTCTCAGGAGTTCAGGTTAGTCGCGACTTCTGATCTTCTCCATCAGGAATATTGGTCTGTGCGTGTGCGTGTGAGTGTGTGTGTGTGTGTGTGTGTGTGTGTGTGTGTGTGTGTGTGTGTGTGTATGAGAGTATTAATGGCTTCATAAAATGAATTTGGAAGTGATATTTTCTTTCTATTTTTGAAGACTTTAAGGATTGGTGTAGGTTTTTGGACACCTGGTATAATTATATTATAAATCCATCTGCACCAGGGATTTTTAAATATTAAATATTCCTGTTACTGTTTTAACCTTTTCCTTTGTTATAGGTACGTCTTGGTTGTTGAACTCATATACAGTTTGGTAGTTTGGATGAATCAAGGATTTGACTCATTTATTTTAGATTTTCCAACTTAGCAAAGTTTTTAGCTTTTTTAATTTTTACAATTTAAAAATGTGTTATTCTGTACTTCTTGGTGTTGTTATAGTGTTTTCCTGTTCATTCTTCATTCTGTTAACTTGAGTCACATATTTCTTTTTGTTAGTTGGACTAAGGATTTTTGATGTTTTATCTTTTCAACGAACCACCTCAGATTAGCTGAATCTGTGCACTACTCGCTTTGCTTCTATTTGATTAATTTCTATTTTGATTTACTATTTCTTGCCATGTACTGGGTTTCATTTGGTTTGTTATAGTTTTGTGCCTATTCTAATTTACAAAACTTTCTAAACTGTTTTAAATATTTCCCAGAGATTTTCTTGTGCTATATTTTCATTTTATTCAGTTAGAGGAATATTTCGACTTCTTGTTTTTTTCTTTGATCTATTCACCATTCAGTGATGAGTTGTTTACTATCCATGATTTTATATAGTTTTGAGTTTTGTTTGATGTTAATTTTAAGTTTTAATGAATAATGGATAAAGGAGATAGTTTCATTCTTCTATATTTGCTAGGTTTGCTTTGTATGGTAAAATACCTATTTTAGAGACATTTCCATGTGTTTCTGAGTAATGTATGTAACAGAGCTTCTGTAGAGCTAAGAAAGCAATCAATAATTCTGTGGATTACAAATCCACAGGATTGGAGAGAGAGTCTTTGTCAGCTCTACATCTGAGAGGACTAATATCCAGATTATACAAAGAATTCATAAAACAAATAGTCAAGGCCACCAATGACTCAGGTAATAAATGGCCTAAGAGTCTAAACACAGAGTAATAAAAATGATTAAGAAATACTGAAAAGGTGCTTCTCATCCTTATCAATTATAAAAATACAAAATAAAATATCCCAGTTAGAATAGCAAAGATCAACAAAATAACAACAAATGCTAGAGAAGATGTGGGGTAGGAAAAACCTTATACGCTGTTGATAAGAATGCAAGTGGCATAGTTGCTATACAGCTTTGTAAACCAGTATGGAGAAAGCTCTAAATACTAAAAAACAAGAAAACAACAAAATAATTATGTGATGGAGCTGTACTACTCCTTGGCATATGTGAATGCACTCAACATCTTACTCCAAAAGTATTTGCTGAGCAATTTCATCACTGCTGTTTTCATAATAGCAAGGGGATGGAAATAGCCTAAGTATTTTTCAATGAATGGATGGATCATGATAAATATACATTCTACAACAATTTAATTGTAAAAAGAAATGAAAGTATGCAATTTTCAAGCAAATAGATGGAACCAGAAAAATTATATAGGAGTGAGGAAATCAAGACTCGGACAGGTGTTGCATGTCTGTGTTCATTTGGAGCTCCAAATTCTCAGATATGAGTATACGATATGGAGTAAGTTAAGAATCAAGGAATGTATGAAAGGTTCATAAGTGAAGGAAGGAGGAAAAGGTGTCATGGAAGGGAGACAAGGGATAAACAAGACTAACATTGTTTGATATAAAGTCTTAAGGAAATGTATGTATGTATGTATGTATGTATGTATGTATGTATGTATGTGTCTTGAAGTTAAGCCAGACAACACTCATAACAGGCCTATAAGTATCAAAACCTAACAAAACCTCTAGTACTAGAATCCTTCTTTCAAATGGTTGGTCAGGGTAGTTGAATTGATTCTTAAAACCATAAAGACTATTGATATAGACCTTTGTTGCCTTTAGTGGTTCAGGCACATACTTGAGACACACAAAAAATGGATGCTTCTAGATGACTCTGAGCTGAAAGTCTTTTTCTGTATTGTAGCCTCCGTGTTACCCAAAATACAATGCAAGCTGCCAAGGGGCAGAAGTAATTAACAGTCCCACCCAGATATAGAACATTTTAAACATGATGAGATATTCATAGGTGTACAATAAGTGTCACTCATGTGTTGGTGGTAACCAGTAGCTGTCTAAGTGGGCTTACGGCCAACTTTGCCAGGAAGAAAATCATGACTGATACTGAAAATCTATCCAGCTTCCCTAGACTAGTGAGGACATGGGCATTAGAAAAGAAACACTATACCAAAATAATTCCTTACTACATTCTAAATCTTATATTGATTCCTACAGATAAGTGTAGCTATTGCTACTCCATCAAGTAAATGTCTCCTGACAACAAATGAAAATCATCATAGAAACAACAACTGCATATAGAGCAGAGATAAACCAGTCATGGGAAGCTCAGCCCAATAGTTAGATTTGTTTCACAGATACTGCATCTGTGGCTCAGGGAACACCATAGAAGGGAAGGGGGTGTAGTACAAAGAAAGACTGTAAGAGTCAAAGTATCAGAAATTCTGTTTTGAAACAGTCTTTTCTGTAAATGACTGCATAGACAAATACTGAACAATGCCAATTTCAATGGACATGTAGAAGGGTGGAAATTTCTCAGGGTTCCATGCAAAGACAAAGAACTACAGGCAACCAAAGACTCCTGGGAGGAAAAATGGCCTCGATCAATGATGATTTCTCTTATTGGTTAGCCAACACAGCACAGTCTGTCTTAAAACCATATACATACATTCAACCTATCATAGGCTCTGCAGGTGATATTTATTTATTTGTACAGACAGATACCCACATGTACATATATAACAGAAATAATTAAAGACAAAGAGGCTACCAGCTTGAAGGGCAGCATCATGAGATAGTTTTGGAGGGAAGGTATGGGAGGGGCTGGAGAAAAGAAAGGAAAGGAGTAAGTGATATTGTTCTATTTCTACTAAATATACTTAATTTTCAAATGATGCTGCAATGGTTTAACTCTGTGTGCTGTAAATCCAAAAGGGCTAGGAATATTAGTGGATAAGCCTAAGCATTATTGAAATGATGCAATTTATAGTGTACAATGTAACACAACTTCAATCAAAATGTTCGAAAGCCCTCCAGTTGGTGATCAGCAATAAAAACATACACACATGTATAGCACAAAATTGGGTCAGTGGGATTTCTTTATACACTTATTTACATATATGTTTGCAACAACTTGAGAATAAAGGCTACAAAATGAAGTAAAATATTGTCTATTAAATCAAAATATGTAGACCAACCTTTCCTTTGCCTTGTTAGAAACACGTTCCCATTAAACAGTATTATGCACATTTTGCTCTATGTCACTGGAAATGTGACTTTAATGGAAGAATGGATTCCATTATCTTACTATGATGGTCACTGAAATTTACTGTATCTTATAATCACCTGGGTGCTGTAAAAGTCCCCTCAAACCATTGCTCACTGGAACTAATTTAATTAATCATCAATTCTGCTAGTTATAGCTGTTTCAAAACATCTGATTTTTCGCCGGTGCACTTACAGTAGCAGAGGTATCTCATACTGAACTTGATTGGCAGAACAGCAATATTGTGTCATAGCTGATTAGAAAAATAAAACAACCTAGGAAAAGTTCTTTTGTCTCTTCCCCTTCCATGACCAGAGTATAATCATCTAATCCTTTTATAAATTCTTTGGAATCAAAGGTCCAGTTGTTGCTGTCTTCCATAATCTAAAACACTCAGAAAATAACAACATAAAAGTTAACAGCAAAATCCCATGGTAGGCAATGTTTAAGTGTAATGATGAAAAGAGTGAACCACTTTTGTCTGTCTCTAATGTGTACTGGAGAACTTTGAGATTTTTCTCTGTAACCTATGGAGCTCAGAGGCTTTCTTCAGCCTTTCATAAAGGGAAAAAACCTTCAAGTAAGTATGTGCAAAGTCACGCTGGTACAATTGCACTGCTTTATTCCAGTTACATGCCAGTACAATAGTCTGGATCTCTTCTGTCCCCAGGGTGGTGTCAAGGTCTGCCGGAGGTTAACAGTACTTTCAGAGGCTGGACTTAGTATAAGGATGTCAGGTAATAGGAATCATCTCTTACAAAGGACACTGCTATTCGGGACCCCGCTTGTTTTCTGTGCTTTGCTTTCTAGCTACCATAAATAAGCGGCTTTACCACTACTGCACTCAGAAGCAGCGCTCTGCTATAGGCTCAATGTAATTAAGTTCATAGTCCATAGAATGCATCTTTTGAAACTGTGAGCCAAATGAGCTTTTCCTCTTTATAGGCTGATTGTCCTGGGTACATTGTTAGTTGTTATACTAACGAGCACTACTAAAATAGGTGACCTCAGAAATCCATGTGTGCTAAATCCACGGTTTTTATCTTACACTTAAAGAAATGCCAAAGCTATAAGCAACTAACTTAATCATAATGCACCATCTTAATCTTGGTAAAATTACCAAAAACTAATATATAAAATATAAATAAATCTTATTTCTATAATACATGTCTACTGATCATGTCGACTGTATAGTTGTTTTGTCTACTGAATGCCCCCTATTAGAACTATGTCTGTTATAGCCCAAGAAGTCTAATCATTCCAGATACATATTTTATCAAATAAAAAATACACCTTCCAATTGGCCTCATTGGAAGGTGTATTATTCCTTCAGGTCTTTCTATAATTCTCATAGCACACTGTTATATTCTTTCTCTTTTCTACATACCCTCTTCTCTTTCATCATATACCCAACTCCCAAAGTAAAGCTCTAAGAATTTATTTTGCACTAGAATCATAAGGACAGAATTATAAATTAAGATTTCAAAAGCATGATCTTAATTGCTAGTTTTGCATGAACACTATCTAAGTAAACAAATATAATCTCTAACTGCTTTGGGTCTCACTTTTCCATAAAACTCTGCATTGTATAAGCCATAACTTATACTTTTCTCCTTGCTAGTTCTGTGTAAAAATTTGAGTTTCACATGCAAGTTACATGAAAACAAAACAAAACAAAACAAAAATGACGCATTGTTTCTAGAGAAGAAATCGAACAGCAAAACGAAGTAAAAAAAAAAATGGCAGAGGCCACTGGTGAAGGAATAGATAAGGATGATGTATGACATACATGGATCAAGTAGCATAATGAAACCTTGTACACAAAATGGTAATTCAAAAATAAAATAAAATAAAAATTAATGTCAGATTCGAAAGAAGGAAGGAAGGAAGAATGTTTGCTAAAAACTCCTGAGTTTCAGTGGTGTAGAAAGTGATCATGTGGTTGTAGTTTTGAAGAGGATAAAGAAACACTTTAAGAGAAGAGGAGGAAGGGTACATGGAACATTTATTGCAATAAAAGATTCAAAGGGTATTTTTATGAAAGTGGTAACCAAGCAGAATGAAAAAGATATTTGGATGACAGAGCCCTCATAAATTAGGTCAGCTTGCTAGGTCTGTGCATGGAAAAGAAGGTAATGTAGAGGCTCCAGAGCATTCACTCAAGGGAACTTAAAGTTTACTAGTAGAGATGAAAATATTGCAAATCTATAGATGTCCAAACAACAAACAAACAAACAAAAACATTCTGACTGCAGTCATAAATTATTTTCTGCTTCCAAAAATTTCTTTTAATGAAGAGAATTATAACTTTCTTCATTAACTAAAGCCATTGTCAACCAAACTATCAACATTTACAGCATTATTTGTCCTTGTGGACTGTGGTGTTCTATAAATTTGGTCATTTGATGTTCTGAGTACTAAAAGATAATTAAAACTAATTACATTTTATTTTACCCCATCACCTATGTCTATAAAATGAAATCATTAATTGATTGACTTGTTTAGTCAACAAGATGCTATACTTATGATAGAGATGAAACATGGTTGGAGCACTTTCTTTTGAACATGGCTAGAATTTTAAAATTATCATGCTATCACGAGATAAAAGAAACAAAATTAAATTCACTAATAGAGTAAATGCATGTTGAGAAATAACCTTCAATGGAGAGATGAACCAGAGTTGATGAAATCAAAATAAATTTCATGGGGTACAAAAAGATTTGATCCATCACGTCCTATCTGAAAGGTTGGCAAGTTGTACATGTTAGCACAAAATTTCATCTGCATGGCAAACATATATCATTTTAAGACACTATTTACACAAGAAATGAAAAGTTACCAAAGCAACGATTTCATTACACACGCTTATAAGTCTTTCTGACTTCAGTGACACTTTAATTATCCAGACACATGTCTAGTCCTAAAGTAGCATGTCTATATCATCAGTCATTTCATCTCAAGTGCTGTCACTTATCTTGATATTGCACTCAACAGTTTCAGAAATGGTGTCAGAGTATGGTGGAGATCAAGACAACAGGTTTCACATAGTTGTCATCTCAAATCGTGAGTTATTTTTAGTGAGTTAAAAACAAGGAGAAAAGATATAGATGTTAAAGGTGTGTTCACTATTAGTCATATTTGGATTTTTGTGTGAGAATGAATTTGGTTTGTTTTATTTACCTCGGACTCCTTTTAGAAACTTTCTTCTCTGCCATCCTGCTAACTACATGATGCCTTACAGGAACTGTGTCAGATAAACGTGCCCATTCTGTGTACCACAAGTATTACATGCTCTTTACTCTGTTATCTTTATATCTCACCCAAGGATTTATTATGGTTTAGATAATTATCAGTTTTCATGTAGTGTGATTTGACATAGGAACAATTGAAGGAAATATTATTTATTTTTATTTATAGGAAAGCATATGCATTTGTATGAGTATATAGAATGTATGTGTGTACACTTGAGTATAACAGAAGAGGGTGTCAGGTCTCCTAGAACAGGCATTTCAAGTGATTATGAACCACATAATATGTGTCTTGGGAACTGAATTCCAGTCCTCTGGAAAAGTAATATATGCTTTTAACTCTGAGCCTTCTTTCCATCACATTAAAATGTAAAAGGAATATAATGCATGAATTCTTATATTTGTACTTTTTTTTATCAAATCCTTTATACTCTGCATGATACCTGGAAGAGTTTCTGTTAAATATCTTGTGCTGCTAGTCTTCTTTGATCTATTTGTATTCATTCTTCACTTCCTGTCTTATTTTGAGTTCATTCAGTAGTAAACTTAAACCGATAAACTTTGAGGTGGTTTAGTAACCTCAAGTAAGTAAGTCCAGGAAAATGGTGTGTGGCATGGCTGGCTGGCTAAGAATTACACTGCCATAATGTCTCATCTTAAAATAATTAAAAGTGGAGATGGTGTGGTGGTTTGAATATGCTTAACTTGGGGAGTGCCACTATTAGGAAGTGTGGTCTTGTTGGGCCTTGTTGGAGGAAGTGTGTCATTGTGGCATTAGGCTTTGAGTGACCCTACTCTTAGCTTCCTAGATGAGAGGTTTCTCCTCTTTGTCTTTGGAACAAAATGTAGACCTTTCTGCTCCATTTTACTTTCTGGTGCCCCTTTATTACTTGAACCATATATTTTGTATTTTTTCTTTTGAATCTTGCTATGCTTGATCAGAATACTCTTCATGAGAGTAAACCAGAGGACAAAGTCTATGCTGGCCATTTCTGAGATTTCTTTTGTCAATGCAATTAATCTGAGTCTTATTCAATATGTCAATTATGCTTCTCTCATAGAGAAAGTGGGATTTGGAATAGTCATGAATTGTGGCAGTTTTGATGATGCGGGGCACCTGAAGCAGGTTATAAAGGTTGTGTAAACATGCCCATGCCCATTTATTGGCTATAAGAGTAAGCAAACCATACATTATAAACATCATATTTAGAACTAAGTACATAATTGGAACGTGGCTTTAAAAATAATTTTAGGGTCTTGACTATGATGAACTAATTTTCTTCTCAATTTTTATCATCCATAAAATTAAAATAATGACCTCCTTTTCATAAGGGTTAGTCCTTATGAAAAAATACCAATGAGAAATCAGAGAGCATTAAGTACATTTAAATTTTATTAATATGTTGCTATTGACATAGTTATAGCTTATACTATCATTGCTGTAGTTACAGGAGTACGGAAAATCAATTGATGTACCTCTTCCATTGGTGTTTCTTATTATGGACTTAATTGCAGATACATACCCAAAGTTGAGGCCAATATCCAATGGATTGTGAAAAACAAAAAGGAATGGTGAGCAGGCAAAGACAGCAGTATAATTAAGCCACTGGTCCACACCAGCCTCATTTCCTTATTGCTTGTTTTATGAAAGTTGGAGCTATATATTTTAAGACACTGTTTAATGGATTTTCTTGACTTATATTCATGATTAAGATGTTCTGAAACCTTAAAGTCTGACAACTTTAACCATATGATGCAATTATATATTTATTTTAAAGATAATAATGCAAAGGGGTGATGAATTTCAGATGGAACAGCAAGCAAACTGAACAGTTTCTGTGGATCATGAACAAACCCACATCATGCAGGCCCTAGGTTTACAAACGTGCTTGCGTGTCTGTTTTCCCCATCAATAATGGAAGTAAATATGTGCTTTGGAGAGCTGTTTTGAGAATTAAATTCAGCAGTGGATATAAACTTTGTTCCACAGAGTCACTCGATAGAAAGAACTCATTCACCAGTAATTATTATCTCCTAGTGACTTTTATTGAAAGTTTTCTATTTCTCAATATATAACTCTTCCTTTGAGGAGTGAATTCCTCCTAGATGGAGCTCAGCTCATTTTTCTACTTTTGATATTCTTTAATCCCTGTATTTCCTTTCAAACAATCAGAGTTCAATGCAGAAACATGTTTCTTGAAATGAATATTTCTGAATATTTTGTTTTTTATTTACATTTTAAATGTTATCCCACTTCCAGGTTTTCCTCCAGAAACTTGCTATTCCACCCCCACCCGATGCTTGTATGAAGGTACTCCCTCACCCACCGCCCACCCCTCCCACCTCCCCACCCTGACATTCCCTTATACTGGGACATCAAGCCTTGATAGGACCAAGGGTCTCTCCCCTTCCACTGATGCCCAATAAGGCCATCCTCTGCTACATATGTAGATGGAGCAATAGGTCCATCCCTGTATTCTCTTGGGATGTTGGTTTAGTCCATGTGAGCTCAAGGGGGTCTGGTTGATTGATACTGTGTTTTGCTTATGGGGTTGCAAAACTCTTCAACTACTAGAGAAAGGACTGAATATCGTTATATACCCAAACCTTAATGCTCCTTCCCATATGAATTTTCTTCAGACTTTAAGATATAAGTGCAAAAATTGAAATGGTCAAAAACAAAACAAAACAAACAATAACAACAACAAAAAAAAAACAAAAAACAAAAACAAAACAAAACAAAAAAAACCACAAACAAAACTCTATTTTACAGTAATTTCTCCTGAGAAGTCAAAGTCTCTAAAAAGCTGAAAGGAAGTACCACTTTAGCAATTCCTTGACAACACATTTGCTTCATGGGTATGTTGAAGAAAGCCTGAAAACTTCAAGACTAATTCATAGGAATACTTCTCTTCGAGTACATTTGGAAGTTGTGTTAACCATGTTGCAATACTGAAAAATTTTGTTGTTGTTGTTGTTTGTTTACTTGTTTGTTTTTGTTATAAATCCTATTCTTTTCAGGTTATCTAATTTTTTCATACTTAATATTTCTGGTATAATTAGAATAATCTAACTATCACAAGTACTTGGTAAGATACACCTTCTATCTGATTCTATTTTCCATGGGTTATAAAAAAATCAACATACACAAGACATTTTATTCATTTTCAGATGTCAGTTACTGTTAAGCCCACTTAATAAGATTGTCAGCTTGAGAAACAGGGGCTAGAAAACTCATCAAAAAGCTGCTATAAATAATCGTTCAGTGATTATGGTCTAGCCAATGGGACTGGGTGTATAATATACATATGAGCTAAGCTCTTACTACTTTCTGATTTCCAGATTGCCCTAGACTGACTGTTCCTAGTTCATGTTTGGATTTTTCTCCAAAAAAGATGAAATTGAGAGAAAGATTGAACTTCTCATATTAAAACTTGTTTAAATTCAGTTTTAATGACTGATTGTTCTAGCAGAATTTTTTTAAATTGCTGCCTAACACTGATAAATCCAAACAAAACAATATATGTATTGCTTCATTAAGATCCCTAGTACACACACACACACACACACACACACACACACACACACACACACACACACACACACATTTCATTATCCTTCTGTTGGGCTAAGCTGCCCCCATCATTAGCAGATGATTAGCATCATGTTTTTCAAATGTCTCCATGATAGAATATAGAATATAGTCTTTGTGTATATACTGGAGTAATATAGCTGGGCTGCATGCTTGATCTATTTTTAAATTGTTTGAGAAATTTCCATACTGATTTGCACAGAATCTGCACACCTCTACCAGCAGTGAATGAGAGCTTGTTCTCTCTCTCTCTCTCTCTCTCTCTCTCTCTCTCTCTCTCTCTCTCTCTCTCTCTCTCCCCAGAGACTGTTCTACCTTTGTGTTTAAATTAGCAACTTCACTTTTGCTTTCTTTTCAACTAAAAAATATAATTTTGTGCAAAAACGTTATATATACATACATTTTGTGCAAAAGAGTTTATATATAAATAAACTGAAGTAGGACTGAAAGAACAGGTACTACCTTGCAAAGTCCTGGTTTTTTGTCTGCTCTTCATTTATATTTCACAGGGTGAATGAATGAGATTATAAGGGCAAGATACTTGTTCAATGAAAACTGTTTTATAGAAAAAATTTATACATTCCTATCCTGACCTCAAATCCTTATCTGTTCCATGAGATAACTTATATTTACCTGTACAATCAAAATGTAAATTAATCTGTATTATGAACTATAAACCAGGTCATATGAGTTACACAGAAATAAATTGGGCTGTGTGGAGGGCTATTCATGAAAATTTTGCAAATACTCTAAAGTAGGAATAATATTAATAATAATATGCTAAAGTAATGGTAACTAAAATAATAATGCTTTTTTCATGAATTATAAACAATACTAAAGATCAAATACTTGAAAAATATTTTTGTTTGGTTTTACAGTATTATTAGAAAGAAAAAAATCTCTGTGTTTCTTCCTTTTACATTTTCATATACTTGGCTCTAAGACTCTGGATGGTTATCTGGCTTTTTGCCCAGAATTTCTGTTAGTTCTTGTCCAGAGAGAGCTGCTGGCAAGCCTACTGCAGTTGACAGGTGGCTGAGTCCTAGCCAAAATGCATGGGGACAGCTCTGACCTTTGGCTTGCTTTGGACTGAGGGTCATGGAGGGTGATGATTTAAAGATCATACTGGTTTCCTGTACTGACTTTTTAAGTTCATTTGTTTGATATCACTGTCAGGAGACTGCCCAAAGGTTTCAGTAGGTGGGAGGCTTCCTGCTAGGTACTGTGACAAAAGATGTGTTGTCTGGGTTCTGTAGAGCATGAGGTAAAAATAACCATTGTCCAACTGCTGTCATTGTGGAATACAAAGAGTGCAAAAATATGATTTGTGTTAGTAAACACTTTCATGAACTCCAACAACGAAACTGAGTCTCTAACTGGTATTGTGTGGAAATCACTGCAGAATTAATCACGACCAAGGTCTTGGTTTCAAATTTATGGTATTCTAAAAGACTTGCTAAAAGAATACTTCCTAGGCACAAGCAGGGGGCTCATGATGAATAAATACTACATTCTAAAGAAAGAACCTTTAAATCCTGAGATCTCATGGTCTATTTAGGCACCATTGTATTGTTGACTGGATAGAACCTAGCAGACACAGGGTGGATGAGAATAAAAGCAGACATAGACAAAGACATTGACAGGAACAAGAAGGAAATAGACATTCTGGTAATAGTACATGTGTAGGGATTTGGGTCATCTGATAGCAAATCAAATTTCTGACAGCAGCTAAGACCATTTCTTATGCTAGAGTTCTACACCTATCTACCATGCCATCAGCTTATTATTTCTTCTATAGCATATGCTATCCTAGACAATTTTTCTTATTCGTAAAATATTTTCTTCCTATTTTGGTGATTTACTCTGGGAATTTACTCTCTGGACTTTGATTACTCTGGTACTTTCAATACAGCCCTTTTAAAAAAAAAGGATATTTTTAAATTTACATTTCAAATGTTATCCCCTTTCCCTGGTTTCCCCTCTGAAAACTGCCTATCCCCTTCCCCATCCCCCTGCTTCTATGAGGGTGCCCCCACCTCCGCCCACTTCCTTCTGCCTCCCTGCCCTGGCATTCCCCTACACTGAGGCATGGAGCCTTCACAGAACCAAGGGCCTCTCCTCCTATTGATTCCAGACAAGGCCATACTCTCCTCCATATGCAGCTCCAGCCACATATAAATCAGCCTTTTTAGGAGGAAGAACTGACAGCATTAGCTTTTTTTTTTTTTTTTTTTTTTTTTTTTTATTATTAACTTGAGTATTTCTTATATACATTTCGAATGTTATTCCCTTTCCCGGTTTCCGGGCAAACATCCCCCCCCCCCCCCCCCCCCTTCTTGGGTGTCCCCCCCCCCCCCCCCCCCCATCCCCCCCCCCCCCCCCACCGTCCATTTCACTAGGGGTTCAGTCTTACACAGCAACCCTCTGCTACCCTCTTCTGGTTGTAATCTATTACTGCACTTAACCCTTCAAGTACAAGGCAAGTCTATCCTTTCTCCCTTGGTGTGATGACTTATTAACGGTAACACGGGGGCAGATCTTATACAGCAAGTCCTATTGAAGATTTAAGGAAACCAAGTCTTGGCACAGAATATGACTTGAAAACTAAGGCAAAAATGTATGTGTAGTGGCCCAGACACTCAGTCAAAAGCAGGTTAGTGGTCCCTTAATTTCTCAGTCAGAAAGCAAACATAGTGGTAGTAATGAGAGATTTTTCTTTTATTAAATCGCATTAGAAGTCACAGGAAGCAATGGGAAGGTAGGCATCTTTCAGTGGGCCTTGCAAGTGTGAGCACCACATAGAGCTTGCAATGGTCAGAGCACCACATAGAGCTTGCAAGTGTCAGAGCACCATCACACACCCAATTTCGGTGCTTTTCTGAACATACAGTTTTCAATTTCATTTTTAAAGTTCAAGTTTTAGTGCAGGACACTGAAGTGATTTTGATGCCAGAAGCCAAAAAGCTGTGCTTTAGAAATACATAACTTGATTTGTTAAACATGCAATTAGTAACTCTATAAACTGAATGTCCTGAAGTAGTCTGAGTAACTTTTGCATTGTTGGATGTGTAAACTGTTTTTACAACATCACATAAACAGTGATGTAGTTGATACCTTGGTTCACAAAAGATTGACTACCAGGATTTATTTCACAATAGGAAAGTTATGATCTATCTGTTAAGCACTGTATATATATTTAGAAATGACATAATAAAAATAACAAAATGTTTTCCCTTTCTGCTATATTCATTATAAGCCAAGAACTGTTCCTGGACAGCAATCTCATAGATTATTGTTGTAGCAGAGGTCAGTTATTTCTACTAAGAGTCCAAGTGTAGATTCTGTTGTAGACACCATCTCTATTGCTCCTGCTCACTCTGTGGTTATCACGGAGGCAACAATTTAAGAGTTCACTGAATATAGTTTGCTATAATTAATAGTGAGGGTCAAGAATTTGGACTCTTATGCATCAAGCTTTCCTTTTCTTTCTTTCTTTCTTCCTTTCTTTCTTCCTTTCTTCCTTCCTTCCTTTCTTTCTTTCTTTCTTTCTGTAATTTAAAATTTCTTATACTTACCTGTCCTAACAATATAGTTGTTATAATATAATTAAATATATCATACAAATGGACTGAGTACAAGACCACCACAATATTTTTAAAAATGTATTAAAAATACTGGCATTAAGAACAAGAATGAATTTTGAAATAGTATATGTTATGACTATGTCTAAGAAAGTGTGCCAAAAGCCCTACATAAAGGTGAGCATTAATGCTTTATGGTACAGACAGAGGAAAGATGATTATATATTTTATCACATTGAGATGTCCCTGATAGTCAAGGGAAAGCTAAAATTCAAATTGAAGGAATTCTAAATTCACTATTCATGGTCTTCTTTTCCCCTTATATTTTCTATAATGATTATCAAGTAGCTATCAAACAGTACAATTAACGTATAGTACATCTGTAAAAAAGATCTGTTCAATATATAAATAAGAGGAGGGTTGAATTTTCATGAATCATTAATACTTAATGACAGCAACATGAGTATTAAAATTGGTGACTATGGAAAAACTGCTGTGACATCATGGAATCATTCCTGATCATTCTATGCTAATCAGACTCACTAACTAATAAAGTCTTCCAACAAGATTAGTTAATACCATCTTTGTGGAATGAACTTCTTTTATGGAAAATATGAGATATATTAATGTTCAACATACACAAAATATAGTCTTATACATGAATGGGGAGACAATACACACAAACACACACACACGTACATATCACTCTAAAGAATTTTATTAACATTCCAACCATTCCCACATTATATTTTGTAAGTACATACTTTTACCACTATACAATAGCTAACATGAAATCCAATTTTACTATTAGAGTTTGGACTTCTCTACAATGTCTATAAGTGAAATGAAACTTGACATACTTTATTTGATTTGCATGATTTAGAATTTTAAAGTAAATGTTGCTATAAAAGAGTGAACAAAAGCCATATTTGTCCTCTTAGTTTAGTGTTTGATTTTTTTAGTTTTAGTTTTAATTTTCCAAAAACCTATTTAAATACTATCTATAAATTTAGCTCAGAAAAAAAGTTTGCTGAGTGACTGATGTAGATTAAATAGAATATTTTTATGAATTTATTATTCTTTAATGTAGTATGTCATAACCTTATGTTCGCTTCCATTTTCCTCTTGCAGTATCTCCATTTCCCCTCTACTATGAATCCTTTCCCTTAAGAAAACAGTGGCCTCTGAGGGATATCACACAAAATTGTCATATCAAGATGGAGTAAGACCAGGCACCTCATATTAAGGCTGGAAGAGGCAACCCAGTAGGAAGGAAAGGGACCTAAAAGCAAAAAATAGTGTCAGTGACAGCCCCTGCTTCCACGGTTATGGGTCCCATAAGAAGACCAAGCTAAACAATCATAACGCATACGCAGAGGGCTTAGTTCAGACCCAGTTAGGCTCCAATTGTCAGTTCAGTCTTTGTGAATCCCTGTGAACCCAGGTTACTTGATACTGTGGGTTTCCTTGACTATTCTGGCTCCTTCCTCCCCACTTCCATAGTATTCCCTGAGCGTCTCCTCTTTCCTAGTTGATATATATATATATATATATATATATATTCATCAATTTAAACTGTCATTAATTTGGATTAACATTCTTTCAGTGTTTTTATTTTTTTTTTTTTTTTTATTATTAACTTGAGTATTTCTTATATACATTTAGAATGTTATTCCTTTCCGGTTTCGGGCAAACATCCCCTCCTCCTCCCCTTCCTTATGGGTGTTCCCCTCCCAACCCCCCCCCCATTGCTGCCCTCTCCCCAACAGTCTAGTTCACTAGGGGTTCAGTCTTAGCAGGACCCAGGGCTTCCCCTTCCACTGGTGCTCTTACTAGGATATTCATTGCAACCCTACGAGGTCAGAGTCCAGGGTCAGTCCATGTATAGTCTTTGGGTAGTGGCTTAGTCCCTGGAAGCTCTGGTTGGTTGGCATTGCTGTACATATGGGGTCTTGAGCTCCTTCAAGCTCTTCCAGTTCTTTCTCTGATTCCTTCAACAGGGGTCCCGTTCTCAGTTCAGTGGTTTCCTGCTGGCATACGCCTCTGTATTTGCTGTATTCTGGCTGTGTCTCTCATGAGCGATCTGCACTCACATTTTGATCATCCGTCTTGAGTTTCATTTGTTCTAGGCATCTAGGGTAACTCAAGCATTTGGGCTAATAGCCACTTATCAATGAGTACATACCATGTATGTCTTTCTGTGATTGGGTTAGCTCACTCAGGATGATATTTTCCAGTTCCAACCATTTGCCTACGAATTTCATAAAGTCATTGTTTTTGATAGCTGAGTAATATTCCATTGTGTAGATGTACCACATTTTCTGTATCCATTCCTCTGTTGAAGGGCATCTGGGTTCTTTCCAGCTTCTGGCTATTATAAATAAGGCTGCGATGAACATAGTGGAGCACGTGTCTTTTTTTTTTATATGTTGGGGCATCTTTTGGGTATATGCCCAGGAGAGGTATAGCTGGATCCTCAGGCAGTTCAATGTCCAATTTTCTGAGGAACCTCCAGACTGATTTCCAGAATGGTTGTAGCAGTCTGCAACCCCACCAACAATGGAGGAGTGTTCCCCTTTCTCCACATCCTCGCCAGCATTTGCTGTCACCTGAGTTTTTGATCTTAGCCATTCTCACTGGTGTGAGGTGAAATCTCAGGGTTGTTTTGATTTGCATTTCCCTTATGACTAAAGATGTTGAACATTTCTTTAGGTGTTTCTCAGCCATTTGGCATTCCTCAGCTGTGAATTCTCTGTTTAGCTCTGAACCCCATTTTTTAATAGGGTTATTTGTCTCCTTGCTGTCTAACTTCTTCAGTTCTTTGTATATTTTGGATATAAGCCCTCTATCTGTTGTAGGATTGGTAAAGATCTTTTCCCAATCTGTTGGTTGCTGTTTTGTCCTAACCACAGTGTCCTTTGCCTTACAGAAGCTTTGCAGTTTTATGAGATCCCATTTGTCGATTCTTGTTCTTAGAGCATAAGCCATTGGTGTTTTGTTCAGGAAATTTTTCCAGTGCCCATGTGTTCCAGATGCTTCCCTAGTTTTTCTTCTATTAGTTTGAGTGTGTCTGGTTTGATGTGGAGGTCCTTGATCCACTTGGACTTAAGCTTTGTACAGGGTGATAAGCATGGATCGATCTGCATTCTTCTACATGTTGACCTCCAGTTGAACCAGCACCATTTGCTGAAAATGCTATCTTTTTTTTTCCATTGGATGGATTTGGCCTTTGTCAAAAAATCAAGTGACCATAGGTGTGTGGATTCATTTCTGGGTCTTCAATTCTGTTCCATTGGTCTATCTGTCTGTCTCTGTACCAATACCATGCAGTTTTTATCACTATTGCTCTGTAATACTGCTTGAGTTCAGGGATAGTGATTCCCCCTGAAGTCCTTTTATTGTTGAGGATAGTTTTAGCTATCCTGGGTTTTTTGTTATTCCAGATGAATTTGCAAATTGTTCTGTCTAACTCTTTGAAGAATTGGATTGGTATTTTGATGGGGATTGCATTGAATCTGTAGATCGCTTTTGGTAAAATGGCCATTTTTACTATATTAATCCTGCCAATCCATGAGCATGGGAGATCTTTCCACCTTCTGAGGTCTTCTTCAATTTCTTTTCTTCAGTGTCTTGAAGTTCTTATTGTACAGATCTTTTTACTTGCTTGGTTAAAGTCACACCGAGGTATTTTATATTATTTGGGTCTATTATGAAGGGTGTCGTTTCCCTAATTTCTTTCTCGGCTTGTTTCTCTTTTGTGTAGAGGAAGGCTACTGATTTATTTGAGTTAATTTTATACCCAGCCACTTTGCTGAAGTTGTTTATCAGCTTTAGTAGTTCTCTGGTGGAACTTTTGGCATCACTTAAATATACTATCATATCATCTGCAAATAGTGATATTTTGACCTCTTCTTTTCCGATCTGTATCCCCTTGATCTCCTTTTGTTGTCTGATTGCTCTGGCTAGAACTTCAAGAACTATATTGAATAAGTAGGGAGAGAGTGGGCAGCCTTGTCTAGTCCCTGATTTTAGTGGGATTGCTTCAAGTTTCTCTCCATTTAGTTTAATGTTAGCAACTGGTTTGCTGTATATGGCTTTTACTATGTTTAGGTATGGGCCTTGTATTCCTATTCTTTCCAGGACTTTTATCATGAAGGGGTGTTGAATTTTGTCAAATGCTTTCTCAGCATCTAATGAAATGATCATGTGGTTTTGTTCTTTCAGTTTGTTTATATAATGGATCACGTTGATGGTTTTCCGTATATTAAACCATCCCTGCATGCCTGGGATGAAGCCTACTTGATCATGGTGGATGATTGTTTTGATGTGCTCTTGGATTCGGTTTGCCAGAATTTTGTTGAGTATATTTGCGTCAATGTTCATAAGGGAAATTGGTCTGAAGTTCTCTTTCTTTGTTGGGTCTTTGTGTGGTTTAGGTATAAGAGTAATTGTGGCTTCATAGAAGGAATTCGGTAGTGCTCCATCTGTTTCAATTTTGTGGAATAGTTTGGATAATATTGGTACGAGGTCTTCTATGAAGGTCTGATAGAATTCTGCACTAAACCCGTCTGGACCTGGGCTCTTTTTGGTTGGGAGACCTTTAATGACTGCTTCTATTTCCTTAGGAGTTATGGGGTTGTTTAACTGGTTTATCTGTTCCTGATTTAACTTCGGTACCTGGTATCTGTCTAGGAAATTGTCCATTTCCTGTAGATTTTCAAGTTTTGTTGAATATAGGCTTTTATAGTAAGATCTAATGATTTTTTGAATTTCCTCTGAATCTGTAGTTATGTCTCCCTTTTCATTTCTGATTTTGTTAATTTGGACACACTCTCTGTGTCCTCTCGTTAGTCTGGCTAGGGGTTTATTTATCATGTTGATTTTCTCAAAGAACCAACTTTTGGTTCTGTTGATTCTTTCTATGGTCCTTTTTGTTTCTACTTGGTTGATTTCAGCTCTGAGTTTGATTATTTCCTGCCTTCTACTCCTCCTGGGTGTATTTGCTTCTTTTTGTTCTAGAGCTTTTAGGTGTGCTGTCAAGCTGCTGACATATGCTCTTTCCTGTTTCTTTCTGCAGGCACTCAGCGCTATGAGTTTTCCTCTTAGCACAGCTTTCATTGTGTCCCATAAGTTTGGGTATGTTGTACCTTCATTTTCATTAAATTCTAAAAAGTTTTAATTTCTTTCTTTTATTTCTTCCTTGACCAGGTTATCATTGAGTAGAGCATTGTTCAGTTTCCACGTATATGTGGGCATTCTTCCCTTATTGTTATTGAAGACCAGCTTTAGGCCGTGGTGGTCCGATAGCACGCATGGGATTATTTCTATCTTTCTGTATCTGTTGAGGCCTGTTTTTTGACCAATTATATGGTCAATTTTGGAGAAAGTACCATGAGGAGCTGAGAAGAAGGTATATCCTTTTGCTTTAGGGTAGAACGTTCTATAAATATCCGTTAAGTCCATTTGGCTCATGACTTCTCTTAGTCTGTCTACGTCTCTGTTTAATTTCTGTTTCCATGATCTGTCCATTGATGAGAGTGGGGTGTTGAAATCTCCTACTATTATTGTGTGAGCTGCAATGTGTGTTTTGAGCTTTAGTAAGGTTTCTTTTACGTATGTAGGTGCCCTTGTATTTGGGGCATAGATATTTAGGATTGAGAGTTCATCTTGATGGATTTTTCCTTTGATGAATATAAAGTGTCCTTCCTTATCTTTTTTTGATGACTTTTAGTTGAAAATTGATTTTATTTGATATTAGAATGGCTACTCCAGCTTGCTTCTTCTGACCATTTGCTTGGAAAGTTGTTTTCTAGACTTTCACTCTGAGGTAATGTCTGTCTTTGTCTCTGAGGTGTGTTTCCTGTAGGCAGCAGAATGCAGGGTCCTCACTGCGTATCCAGTTTGTTAATCTATGTCTTTTTATTGGGGAGTTGAGTCCATTGATGTTGAGAGATATTAAGGAATAGTGATTATTGCTTCCTGTTATATTCATATTTGGATGTGAGGTTGTGTTTGTGTGCTTTTCTTCTCTTTGTTTTGTTGCCAAGACGATTAGTTTCTTGCCTCTTCTTGGGTATAGCTTGCCTCCTTATGTTGGGCTTTACCATTTATTATCCTTTGTAGTGCTGGATTTGTAGAAAGATATTGTGTAAATTTGGTTTTGTCATGGAATATCTTGGTTTCTCCATCTATATTAATTGAGAGTTTTGCAGGATACAGTAGCCTGGGCTGGCATTTTGTGTTCTCTTAGGGTCTGTATGACATCAGTCCAGGATCTTCTGGCCTTCATAGTTTCTGGCAGAAGTCTGGTGTGATTCTGATAGGTCTGCCTTTATATGTTACTTGACCTTTTTCCCTTACTGCTTTTAATATTCTTTCTTTATTTTGAGCGTTTAGTGTTTTGACTATTATGTGACGGAGGTGTTTTTTTCTGGTCCAATCTATTTGGAGTTCTGTAGGCTTCTTGTATGCCTATGGGTATCTCTTTTTTAGGTTAGGAAGTTTTCTTCTATGATTTTGTTGAAGATATTTACTGGTCCTTTGAGCTGGGAGTCTTCACTCTTCTATACCTATTATCCTTAGGTTTGATCTTCTCATTGAGTCCTGGATTTCCTGTATGTTTTGGACCAGTAGCTTTTTTCCGCTTTACATTATCTTTGACAGTTGAGTCAATGATTTCTATGGAATCTTCTGCTCCTGAGATTCTCTCTTCCATCTCTTGTATTCTGTTGGTGAAGCTTGTATCTACAGCTCCTTGTCTCTTCTTTTGGTTTTCTATATCCAGGGTTATTTCCATGTGTTCTTTTCTTGATTGCTTCTATTTCCATTTTTAATTCCTTCAACTGTTTGTTTGTGTTTTCCTGGAATTCTTTCAGGGATTTTTTGCGATTCCTCTCTGTAGGCTTTACTTGTTCTCTAAGGGAGTTCTTCACGCGTCTTTCTTGAAGTCCTCCAGCATCATGATCAAATCTGATTTTGAAACTAGATCTTGCTTTTCTGGTGTGTTTGGATATTCCATGTTTGTTTTGGTGGGAGAATTGGGCTCCGATGATGCCATGTAGTCTTGGTTTCTGTTGCTTGGGTTCCTGCGCTTGCCTCTCGCCATCAGATTATCTCTAGTGTTACTTTGTTCTGCTAATTCTGACAGTGGCTAGACTGTCCTATAAGCCTGTGTGTCAGGAGTGCTGTAGACCTGTTTTACTGTTTTCTTTCAGCCAGTTATGGGGACAGAGTGTTCTGCTTTTGTGTGTGTAGTTTTGTCCCTCTACAGGTCTTCAGCTGTTCCTGTGGGCCTGTGTCTTGAGTTCACCAGGCAGGTCACTTGCAGCAGAAAAGTTGGTCTTACCTGTGGTCCCGAGGCTCAAGTTCGTTCGCGGGGTGCTGCCCACGGGCTCTCTGAGGTGGCAGCGACCAGGAAGATCTGCGCCGCCTCTTCCGGGAGCCTCCGTGCACCAGGGTTCCAGATGGCCTCCGGTGTTTTCCTCTGGAATCAGCAATGTGTGTAGAGAGCAGTCTCTTCTGGTTTCGCAGGCGTGTCTGCCTCTCTGAAGGTTTAGCTCTCCTTCCCACGGGATTTGGGTGCAGAGAACTGTTTATCCGGTCTGTTTCCTTCAGGTTCCGGCGGTGTCTCAGGCAGGGCTCCTGCCTCACCTGGGCCCTCTCCCACGGGAGCCCAGAGGCCTTATACAGTTTCCTCTTGGGCCAGGGATGTGGGCAGGGGTGGGCAGTGTTGGTGGTCTCTTCTGCTCTGCAGCCTCAGGAGTGCCCACCTTGCCAGGCGGTAAGGTATCTCTCCCACGGGTTCTGGGAGCAGAGAGCTGCTGCGGGCCGGGATCCGCGGGTGTGGGACTTCCGGTAAACACAGGACGTGCCTGGTCTTAGAGGGATTCTGCCTCTGTTGTCCCGATTCCACCTGGCAAGTCACTTGCAGCAGATAAGTTAGTCTTACCTTTGGTCCCGAGGCTCGAGTTCGCTCGCGGGGTTCTGCCCACGGGCTCTCCGCGGTGGCAGTGACCAGGAAGATCTCTCTTTCAGTGTTTTTAAATCTTATATAGCTAAATGTTTTGTTTATTTATCTTTAAGGATTTGCATTTTTATGCAATATATATATAAATGTGTGTGTGTGCGTATGTGTGAGTGTGTGTGTGTGTCTGTGTGTGTGTGTGTGTGTGCATGGGTGTGTAATTTTAAAACTGTATGTACTAACACTTGAAACCTCACATGTGATCTCCTGAATTTAATTGCACTGTTAAATATAAACATAAAAACTGGAAGTCTGATAAATTCATTCAGCAATCTATAAGACCTTGGGATTTTATTTTATAATTAATAATATTAATAATGTTTTTATTCTTAAGGGTCACTTATATAAGTCTCTACAATAATTCTATTAAAATAATTTTTTCATTTTCTATCAAGTCTTGTTAGATTTTTTTTCTGATGCTTACCTGTAGATGTTCTTGACATGTTACTGATAGTAAATTACTGCTTTGCACATATTTTCTCATAAATCACGTGTTTTATGATAATTTTTCTCCATGTGGGAGTTCTAAACCATTAGGTAATTAATTTCTTTTATTTCTGCCCATGTCATCATTACCCTATCAAGTCTTGCAAACTCAAATAACATTTTTTCCTCTGACTTTCCCCCTAAAAGACTTATACATCCAAGCATTATGTTTATTATGTCTATAATATTTTTTGAATAAGTTTTCATAAAAGGTGTAAGAGAAGAGGCAATCACAAGTAATGGCAGTTTCCAGGAACACCTTGTAGAAGGATCATCAGTTTCTGATTATATAACAAAGAACCCCTGTCAAAGACCAATTGACCATAATTGTCCTTTTCTGTTCTGGGCATTCTATTAAACTCTGTTGGAATATATATCTGTCTTCACTGAAATGCCACATTTCAATTATTGGGCTTTAGGTTATTGCTTGGATTCAGGTGTTGTCAGAATGTCAGATTGCCAAGTTTATGATTTCATAAGGTTGATTAAAGTTTATATATCTGTTTTTCCTCTCTTTTTCTCCTTCATTTTTTTTACTAGTTCTTTGAGAGTTTTTTATAATAAATTTTGGTAATATTTACCCTCTTTTCCAAACTCCTTCCAGATTCCTACACATTTGACTTCCTCTTTTCTTTTCTTTTTTTAATCTTTAATTCAGTTGAGTCTAATTTGTGTTGTTTACATATCCTTGAATGGGTGGCCAATCATTGACTGAGCTACAAGACCAAACAGTACTACCTGAGGACCAATTACACCACTCCTGGGCATATAGCCAAACGATGCTCCAACATATAACAAGGACACATGCTCCACTATGTTAATATCAGCCTTATTTATAATAGACAGAAGCTGAAAAGAACCCAAATGTTCCTCAACAGAGGACTGAGTACAGAAAATGTGGTACATCTACACAATGGAGTACTACCCAGCTATCAAAAATAATGACTTTATGAAATTCATAGGCAAATGGATGGAACTTTAAATATCATCCTGAGTGAGGTAACCCAATGCACTGATAAGTATATATTAGCCCAAAAGCTCGAATTACCCAAGATACAGACCATATGAAGCTCAAGAAGAAGGATGAGGAAAGTGCAGATGCTTCAGTCCTTCTTAGAAGGGGGAACAAGAGTATTCATAGGAGGAAATATGAAGACAAAGTTTGGAGCAGAGACTGAAGGAATGTTTATTCAGAAACTGCCTACCTGGAGATCTAGCCCATATACATACAGCCACCAAACCCAGACAATATTACTTATGCTAAGAAGTGCATGCTGGTGGGAACCTGATATAGCTGTCTCCTGAGTGGTTCTGACAGAGCATGACAAATACAGAGTCAAATGCTTGCAGCTAACCATTGAATGGAGAAGGGGATTCCCATTGGAGGAGTTAGAGAAAGATTGAAGGAGCCAAAGAGGTTTGCAACACCATAGGAACAACAATATCAACCAACCAGAGCTCCAAGGTACTAAACCACTATCTAAAGAGTACAAATGGACAGACCCATGGCTCCAGGTGCATATGTAGCAAAGGATGGCCTTGTTGTGCACCAATGGGAAGAGAAGCCCTTGGTCCTGCCAAGACTGGATCCCCCAGTGTAGGGAAATTTCAGGGCAGGGAGGCAGTAAGGTGTGGGTAGATGGCTGGCGAAACACTCTCATAGAAGAAGGGGGTATGGGGTATGGGGTTTATTGACGGGAAACCGGGAAAGGGGATAACATTTGAAATGTAAATTTAAAATATCCAATAGAAAGAAAGAAAGAAAAAGAGAGAGAGAGAGAGGGAGGGAGGGAGGGAGGGAGCGAGGGAGAGAGGGAGGGAGGAAGGAAGGAAGGAAGGAAGGAAGGAAGAAAGGAAGAAAGAAAGAAAGAAAGAAAGAAAGAAAGGAAGGAAGGAAGGAAGGAAGGAAGGAAGGAAGGAAGGAAGGAAGGAAGGAAGAAAGAAAGAAAGAAAGAAAATTAGCCCAATACACAGCTGTCCTGAGCGCTGGGGTGTTCTGGACATTGTCTGTCCAACTCCCCTTGCACCTTCATCAGACTTGCTGAATTGGAACCATACCGTTTTCCTTTCTTGCCTAGTCCTCTCGGGCATGCCCAGTTGCTATGAGCAGCCTGTAGTCCTCTCAGACGTACATTGCCCAGTAACTTCTCCTCCCAACTTTATAAGACATGCAAATCTGAAGCCATGCAGGTTATATCCCTTTGTTGCACCCTCATTTCACAAGTTCTCCAAGTCCTCTGGGTCATGCAAAGCTACCCTAAGTGGCCTGCTGTTCCACTGTCCTGCCGTATTTCTAACTGCTTCCCTCATAACAATCTCTTTCCCACCCTATCCCGAAGGGCACACCGTAGTGTTGGGAGACTTGAACCACCTCTTGAGGTCCATTGTGCAGTCTGAAGATAACCACCTTCTGGAGCCTACCACTCATGATTACTAAGGTTTGCTGCCCCCAATACCTGCTACATCAAGAACATCCAGGCACAACCAGATGGTTAAGGACCCTCTAAAGAGCACCATCAGCAAAAGCCAGGTCCATAGGATACCTTCAGATCAGAACGATCTTACTACCACAAACTCTAGATATCTTAAAACAACCAAAGTGCAAGAAAATGACCTTAAATCCAATCTTAAAAATATGATAGAGGCCTTTAAATAGAAAAGAACTAAAACCTTTAAAGAAATACAGGAAAATACAATTAAATTGGTGAAGGAAATAAATAAGACCTGAAAATCTAAATAGAAACAATAAACCCAAACTGAGGGAATCATGGAGACAGAAAACTAGGAAAGAGAATAGGAATGATAGAGACAAGTATCACCAACAGAATACAAGAGATGGAAAAGAGAAAATAAGATGGAAGAAATTGATATATCAAAGAAAAGGTTAAATGTAAAAAAATTTTTGACTCAAAAAAGAAATAAAAAAATTTGGTCTTGTTTGAAAAGCCTGTACTCCATCAAATTGGAAAATCTAATCGAAATGGATGATTTTCTAGATAGATGCCATTTAATGCCATTTAAGTTAAATCAAGATTAGGTAAACCATTTAAACTGTTTGTAACTGGTAAGGAAATAGAAAGAGTCATTAAAAGTCTCCCAACAATAACAATGACAGGAACAAAAAAGTCCCTATTTTAATAAGGAAAAATTCTACTATACTTTCAAAGAGCTAATGCTCCTCAATCTTCTCCACAAAATAGAAACAGAAATAACACTGTCAAACTCATTCTATGAAGCCCCAGTCACCCTGATCCCTAAACCACACAAAGACTTAACAAAGAAAGAATTTCAGACCAATTTCTCTTATGACCATTGATGCCAAAATACTCAATGAAATACTGTCAAACTGAATCCAGAAACACATAGAAAATACTATTTACCATGATCTAGCAAGCTTCATCCAACAGATGCAGGGATTGTTTGATCTACAAAAATCCATTAACATAGTCCACCAAATGAACAAACTGGAAAGAAAACTCATACAATCATCTCATTAGATGCTTTAAAGGTCTTTGACAAAATCTGACACCCCTTCATGTTAAAATTATTAGAGAGATCAGGAATACAAAGTCTATACATAAACATGTTAGAGAAATATACAGCAAGACAATCTCCAACATCAAATCAAATGGGTAGGAACTTGGAACAATTCTACCAAATTCAAGGACAAGGCAAGGCTCCTCACTCTCCCTATCTCTTTAGTACAGTACTTGAAGTTCTATCTAGAGCAGTAAGACAACTAAAGGAAATCAGGGGCTTACAAATTGGGATGAAGGAAGCCAAAGTATCCATAAATGTAGATGATATGATAGTATACATAATCTCTCAAAATTCTACCAGAGAACTCCTACAGATGATAAACAACTTCAGCACAGTGGCAGGATATAAAATTAACTCAAACAAATCAGTAGTCTTCCTTTATACAACTAGTAAGCAGGCTGAGAAAGAAATTAAGGAAACAATACCCTTCACAATAGCCACAAATAGTATAAAATAACTTGGTGTAGCTCTTACCAAGCAAGTGAAAGATCTGTATGACAAGAACTTCTAATCCCTGGAAAAAGAAACTGAAGAACACCTCAGAAGATGGAAAGATCTCCAATGCTCATGTATATGTAGGATTAACATAGTGAAAATAGCCATTTTACCAAAATCAATCTACAGATTCAATGCAATACCCATCAAAATTCCAACACAATTCTTTACAAACCTTAAAAGAAAATTCTCAATTATATAGGGAAAAGAAAAAACCCAGGATAGCAAAAAAAATTCTGAAAAATAAAAGAACTTTAGAAGAAATCTTCATTCTTGACCTCAATCTCTACCACAGAATAACAAATATGGCATGCTGTTGGTATAGGAACAGAGAAGTTGATCAATAGAATTGAATTGAAGACCCTGAAATTAAGCTAAAGACATTTGATTTTTGACAAAGAAGACAAAATCATGCAGGGGGAAAAGAAAGCATCTTCAACAAATATTCATGGTTTAACTGGATTTTTGCATATAAAAGAATGCAAATAGATCCATATTTATCACTTTACGCAAAACTCAAGACCAAGTGGACCAGAGATCTCACTGCAAAAACAGACACCCTAAATCTAACAGAATGGAATGTTGGGAATGGGAATAGCTTTGAACTTATTGTCTTTCAGGAGACAACTTCCTGAGAGAGCATCAATTAATGGCTCATTCTATAATCAACAATTGTAAATGGGACCTCTTGAAACTGATAAGCTTCTGTAAGCAAAAGAACACTGTCAATAGAACAGAAAGGCAGCATACAGATTGTAAAAGTATCTTCACCAACCTTACATCCGAGTGCTGATATCTAAAATTTACAAAAAAAAAAAAAAAAAAACCCTCAAGTAATTAGACACTACCTATCTAAATATCCCAATTTAAAAAAATGGCAGAGAGCTAAACAGAGAATTCCAAACAGAGGAATCTTAAATGGTTAAGAAGCACTTAAAGAAATGTTCAATGTTTTTAGTTATCATGAAAATGGAAATCAGAAGGATCCTGTGATTCTATCTTTCACCTGTCAGAATGACAAATGTCATTCTGTCTCAAGTGATAGCACATGGTAGTAAGGATGCAGAGCAAAGGAAACACTTTTCAATTGCCGGTGGGAGTGCAGCTGTGTAAAACCACATTGGGAGTCAATTTTGCAGTTACTCAAAAAACTGGGAGTAGTTTTCCCTCAAGAACCAGCTATACTACTTCTGGACATATATCCTAAGACACTCCACTACAGCACAGGGATACGTGCTCAACTATGTTCATAGCAACTTTATTCATAATAGCCAGAAACTGGAAACAACCTAGATGTCCCTTTACTGAAGATAAAGAACATGTGGTACATTTACACTATTCAGCTATTAAAAACAATGACATCATGGGTTTTGCAGGCAAATGAATGAAACGAGTTTATTTATTATCTTGAGTGAAATAACCACAGCCACAAGGATATGCATGGTTTATATTCACTTATAAGTAGACATTAGCCATAAACTGCTGGACAACCATAATACAATCTATAGACCCAAAGAAACTGGGCAATAAGAAGGTCACAAGGGAGGGTGTGTGAATTTCACTCAGAAGGAAAAACTAAAGTCATAGGATCGGAAATGGATCGAGAGAGGGAACTGAGTAGGAGTGGATGTGAGGACTGGAGATCAGGTGTGGGGAAGCTAGGGCAAGACAGGGCCAGGAGTGGTAAAGGAAATAGGCAGGGGTGGGGGCAGCTCTAATGACTGGTATGGAAAAGAACATGGGGAGCCTATGGGGACACCCCTAGCTTAGGTTCCTACCAGAGGGGGCATATGGAGACTAAAGTGGCCACCTCCTGTAGCCAGGTAGGACTTCCAGAGGAGGGAGAGTAACATCAAATCCACACACATACAACCTTTAACTCAACGTTTGTCTTGCAGTTAATAGAGATGGAGCAGGGACTGAGGGAACTGCTATCCAATGGGTCCCAACTTAAGACCCATCCCATGTAAGAAAGCCA
Source organism: Rattus rattus (assembly GCF_011064425.1). Classification (NCBI taxonomy): domain Eukaryota; kingdom Metazoa; phylum Chordata; class Mammalia; order Rodentia; family Muridae; genus Rattus; species Rattus rattus. Next base: position 113,690,300 of record NC_046155.1, on the reverse strand, counting down.
ACCCCTGACACTATTAAATATAATCTGCTATACTTTCAGACAGCTGTCTCCTGAGGGGCTTCATTTAGCAGCGGGCAGAGGAATAAGCAGAAACTACAATTAAACATAAGGTAGAACCCAGGGAGTCTTATGAAGAATGGGGAATAGAAGTGAGCAAGTCAGAGGGGTCAAGGACACCCACCACAGGTAGACCCACAAAGTCAACTAACCTTGGACCCAAGAGGGTTTATAGACCCTGGGCCATCTGTCAGGGAACAAAGAGCTGGACATGGACTCCGTATGCATTCATAGCAAGTGCACAGCTTGGTGTTCATATGGGTTCTCTAATAAGGGAAGCATGGGCTGTCTAAGTCTCTGTTCCCTGCCATTGGATCACTTTCTCTACTCCTCAGACTGCCTTTTTGGGCCTCAGTGGAAGAGTTTGTACCTAGATATTCCTGCGACTAGATGCCCCAGGGTAGAGTGGTACCCAACAAGCCTCCCTTTCTCTGAAGATAAAGACAGGAACCAGTCAGGGGAGGGATTTTAAGTAAAGAACTGAGAAGAGGGGGCGGAGGGGGCCTGTGATCGGGATATAAAGTCAATAATAATAATAAAAGAACAAGAAAAAGAAAATAAATTTACCTTCTCCCTGCAGCCATCAGTTTCCAACAACTTAGTTATTTAAGGTTTTATGAGAGGACCAGACAAGGGAGAGAGACAAGAGAGAGAAGAGTAGAACCTCTCAGTGGTTGTGAGGGCATGTATGAGACTTGCGCCAGACAAAATTCCAACACAGAGGGGTCACAGGCAAAAATTCTATCCGTGTAATAATTTGCATAACAAGAGAAAGAGAAAGACAGGGAGAGAGAGAGAGAGAGAGAGAGAGAGAGAGAGAGAGAGAGAGA